>NC_137610.1:39537130-39547130 GCF_963280865.1 Gymnoscopelus braueri | reverse complement strand
TTTGTCTAATATATTGGACCAACAAGCGAATCACATATGCTGTCATCTCCTCTGATACTCTTCTGGCTGGTGTGTTGTTTTGCTTTTCTTTTTTCGTTTTCCCTTTTTTCCACTTTTTGCCCTCTTCATTGTACCTTTTTATTTTATTTCAATTCAACTTTTTTGTGAGGGGGTTGGGTGGGAGCTCGGGTTTGTGTTTGTTGTGTTTGTCTTGTGTGTGTGTTTTTTTTCTTCTTCAGAAAACTAGAAGGGTTTCTTTTTATGACTGTTTATCTTATCCTGTAAGCTGCTGTTGTATGTTAAAATACAATATTACATAACGTTTATTTACATGCTGTGTTACAGACTATCCAGCCAAAACATATAATAGGTGGGAAGGCCTAGCTTTACCTTTATGTGAGATGTGCACAGTAGCCTCATTCCTGTGGTGTTACAACCTGTAATGCTACAAACACATACATTTTTTATGTGATGTACAACCTGTAATGCTACAAGAACATTCATAGTCCCAGGAGGATGAATCTTAAACATTCAAGTGAACCCCATGATATTTCCTTATGTGCCACCTTCGAGCACATAAGGAACTGGTATCAAGAAACCCCAAATTCTAAAAGAGCTGAGCTGGGGAGTTATGAATTTTCTGTTCATATAGCTCATGGGACAGTCCTCTCTGTAATAAATGCCAGGCAGGAACTAAATTGTTTTCTCCCCCCTCGTTCATCAGAAGTGGATTGACATTTCAAGCACTTACTTTAATTCCCTGTTCTCTGTCTTTCAGTACAGGCAAGATTTTATGTATACTTACTTTGCATTATCTTGAATGCTGTACTCTTTAAAGTGCATTTAACAGAAAGGAACAAAGAAAGAAAGAAAGAAAGAAAAGAAAGAAAAAACACCCCAAAGCATTAAAGACACATTTAAAATCCTGGAAATGTAGAGTATGAGACCAGGATAACAGGTGTTGGGATTGAAGAGACATTTACTGTTAACATAATTATAAATAGTTGTTGATGATGTCATATCAGGATCTGTTCATTATTCTTATGTTTATCGGGTTGAGGTGTTGCTGAGGTACGGAACAAAATAATGCGGTTTTAATGAATAATAATCCTGTATTTTCTTTTTGAGGAAACAGTACAGGGGTCTAATAACAGCGTGGCTTCCCTGTGGATTCACACACAAAACATATTCACAATATGTGAAAAATATTTGGGACAGGGATTGACTTTATTGGCCTACTGGCAGTGTGCACATTTTGTTTGGCACTGACCCAAAGGTTTGTGAGATTACGCAGTACGCACGCACACGCACACCACACACACACACACACACACACACACACACACACACACACACACACACACACACACACACACACACACACACACACACACACACACACACACACACACACACACACACACACACACACACACACACACACACACACACACACAAACACACTTCTAGAGGGCTTACCCATAGGAGCCATACTGTAAAAAGATTATCAACAATAAAGCAGATAACTGTAGGCCTATGTCATGGCAAAATTCATGGACTTTTTCCAAATTTGATTAGTACATATTCATCGAAGGCTACGAGGGACAAAGACAAAATAGATAGTGTTAACTGAAAAATAAATTAATAATAATAATAGTTTCTACAATTTATTAAATGTTGTTTCCACACTTTAATAAAGGAGACATTTCAATTAATATAAAATGCTTTTATAACAGATTTTGGTGACCCAATAGATCAAATACACTTTAAAAGGTCAGAGGGACTCAAATCACACAGGTTTCATGGAATGACTCATACAGCTCAAATGACATGGACTCACACACATCCACCCACACCCACCCACCCACCCACCCACCCACCCACACACACAAACACACACCCACACACCCACACACAGTTTGAGGGCATTTTCTTTGGTGACGTGACAGCTGTTGGAGCCACTTGTCACTCACACAAACTACTGTCACTGTGACACTGGATAACTAAAGAACTACACAAAGGCCCAGATTCAATGAGGGAATGTTTTGTGTTTTTAGCAGAAGAAAACAAATCAGTTTGTCCAAGAAGTTGATTTCCCCTTCCTTCCACATGACTGAGGAACTAAACGAAACTATCAAAGAAACAATCCGTCCACCCCCACACCCACCCGACCATGACCAACCAAAGGAGAAAAAAACAAAGACAAACTTTATTAACAGAGAAAGTCTTTAGAAAATAAAAAAAGGAAAGAATAGCTTAGTGAGGCATCCGTGGTATTGAGACGAGAATCAATGAAGGATTGTTACACTTTTGCAGTATTCTGCATGCACCTACAACAGTTAAGAGCTATAAGCTAAATGTATACACCATCACACAATGGTGTCGCTTGCCAAAAAGAACAGCTCTTCAAGTTGAAGTTGACCTTGAAGATCATTTCTTTTCAGCAAGTGACACCTTCGTGTGACAGATAGTATTAGGCTTTACTTGGTCCCTAACCCAAACCCAAACCAAGACCCACAGGGTATAGCTCTTCATGGACCCACATCGAACAAATATCAAGACGCTTAACAATACTTCCCTATAGTGACTGTTTTTCAATTACCGAATACAGTATATTGAACCCAAGAAAATACCTTACTTTTTCTATCACTGAGAAAATCTACCAAGACAGGCATGACCTCTTACCCTTGAACTTTTTTATTGAAGTCTTCCTTGACTTATTGTCGTTGCTAAGGCGTGGCATGGTAATACACTGTGAGTGTGTAGATCTGCAATTGTTTGCTATTTTCGAAGAAAATAATTGTAATAAATACATTTTATTCTTTGAATTAAATTTGGACTTTCTTGTTTTTTGAAATTCTTCGATTAATATGAATATTTTTTGCCTATAATGATATGGCCTGAATAGGGATGCCAGTTTGAAAGTGATTAAAAAATAGTTTCACGACTCTGCAACTGCAGCCACGCCCCAAGACTATAGTTTGTGGGAAATTCCATCATGATGGTACATCTGTTGTAAAAGTCTGACTCTTTGTTTGACGCTTAGTTAGTATTCTGAAGTACTTGTAATCACTAAGATTAAATAGATGCAGGATAGAGAAGGGACTTCTTCACTGTCTACCAGGCAAAACATGATCTCATCGTTTGGGCCATTTCCCCTTGAGATCCTCAGAGATACTATGGCACATGTTGTTTCAGTCCAAGCATGTACAAATAGTTCCTTGTTTTCAGTTTTCTGTTCATATTCATCCTTTATTCAACATAGGCCTAAAGTGTATGTACAAGACTGTTCACCAAGAAGCTCACAAGAAACAAATCGATCTTACTGTATTTCAAGTCCACTCTGGCCATTAGCAAAGGGTTCTGAGACTCAGTCAACTACATCTTAATAGCATAATTTGTCATTTGTCATATGACGATGTCGCTTAATGACAAGCTGAACATTGTTTGGCTGAGCAACACTGTTGCATGACAAATGATAAATAAGGAAACAAATACCAAGGGGAACCTTAAAAAAAAAAAGAAGAAAAAAAAGACTTTGCAGAATGATAGTAAATAGTCATAGTAAACATAATGATGTGAATCATACAGAGAAAAGAGTGTAAAAGCAGCCGGGTGGAGCTTACTGCCAAGTGGCCATACATGTGTACATAGCAGCACATATCCATATGTGTACGTAGCAGCACATATCCATACATATGTGTATTGTGTACATAGCAGCACATATCCATACATATGTGTACATAGCAGCACACATATCCATATGTGTACGTAGCAGCACATATCCATACATACAGTATGTGTACATAGCAGCACATGTTTTCCGCATACAGCTGCATACATACTGTAACACAGGTAGCACACAGGTAGCACACACACACACACACACACACACACGCACACACGCACACGCACACGCACACACACACACACACACACACACACACACACACACACACACACACACACACACACACAGCAGTAAGATGCACACGCTTAAAAAGCCTTTATTTTCAACACTTGTAAGTACAAATCCTCTAATGTTTCCTTTCAACATACACTGTATGTAAGACACTCTATAGCAAATGTTATTAACATATTATGGTGACGTCCTAAAATGCATTGTGTTGAACGAGTTGAAAATGTGTTGAAAACGATGTGTCCTTTTTTAAGGGTGTGGAAATTCAAAGCGAGGCATTCCTCTCCTTGCGCTCCAAAAATCAGGCCAACAGCTGCACTGTAAACACTGTTGTCTAGACCAGGGGTCTTCAACGGGGGGTCTGGGGGGTCCTCAAGAGTTACTACAGGGGGGTTTCGTGATAAGAATATTTTCTTTTTTTTTTTATGTAAATGTCTGAAAATACATATTAACATGAATGCAACATATGATTAGCAAATATCTGTAAACAAGCAAAAAACATTTAATTTAAATGATAGTGCTGTCGAACTCATAGGCAGTTAAAAGAAAAACCTGTGCAGTACTTCCAAGTTAGTCTCAAATCTCTCAATCAGCTAAATATGGTGAGCTATTCATAGCTTTGAAAGACTATTATCAAGGTACATGGAAGGCTTTCTCAAAAAACAAAACAACAACAACACAATTGTATACAATATATGTAGTGGGGTCTCTGCTTCATCTCTCTCTCACTTAAGGGGTCCATGGCCTGAAAACCTTTAAAGACCCCGGGTCTAGACTAAAGCAATCAAACAATAACTGAAATCCTTGGGAATAAGCTATCAGCATAATTGTGTTCGTTTCGCACCCTATTCAGATTGACAGATGGTGCTAGTCAAACATCAAATTATTTAATCGCTTTACACAAGATCAACCAAAACTCTAATAGGGTATGTCCAAATATCTAGCTAGTGTTTGACCTAGGTCTCTGTGGCTGCATTCAAATAGGAAGTTGAATATATAAATACCATGCTGTAGAGGAGCAGATCAGAGAAGATGCCCTGCATGTACTTACACGTGTTGTGCACATGTCATTGTTTTCCTGTGATGCAGACAGCAGGAGCAGTGTACTTCAATGTACAGGCTTGTGAGGATAACAGTGAATGTGAATATACATTTTGGTGTGTGCATGTATGTGTTTGTGTTCTTTCTGTACCTTTGTGTGCATAGTACTTAATCTGATGTGTGCTTATGTATGTGCTTGGTGTTATGCGTGTGCGTGTGTGTGTGTGTGTGTGTGTGTGTGTGTGTGTGTGTGTGTTGTGTGTGTGTGTGTGTGTGTGTGTGTGTGTGTGTGTGTGTGTGTGTGTGTGTGTGTGTGTGTGTGTGTGTGTGTGTGTGTGTGTGTGTGTGTGTGTGTGTGTGTGTGTGTGTGTGTGTGTGTGTGTGTGTGTGTGTGTGTGTGTGTGTGTGTGCCCCTGTATGTTTATGTATCATATTCTATGCAACGTGTCTCTGTGTGTCTGTATGCTTGCTTTATACTGTATGTTGGATGTGGAGTTAATCGCAGGGTCAGGGTGGCATCTCACATGCAGACATGTTGCATTGATGTTAGTTCAGCAGGGGGGGCATACATGTTAGTCCCCGGGCATTCAGATTCAAACAAGCAGAGACCATCCCCCTATTTCAGCTGTAAGTAAGTAGCCTTGGGAGGGAACCAATGGTTTCTGAGCCATGTGGCCCATAGGGTATAGGAGCCTAACTCCTGTGTCTGTAGCGTGAGGCGGCTTGATGTACAAGTACATCTCCCAGCCATGATGCACAAGTACACCCCCTGGACATGACGCTAGTATGTCGCAGGGACTTCAGCTGTACTGTACTGTAAACTGGTTCCCTTTTCCATCACACGCAATTACTTTGCCACCCCAATGTCAGCTTAGGCTGCTCCAGTCATGGCCCATCCATTTCCTCACGTTTAACTAATCAACACACAATGTCAGAAAGACAGTAAGCATACTACATCTAAAAATATCATTTTCTCCAGTCGAGTCAATATTTTTTGTGTTTTTTTCTTCTCCATACCTCTGTTTATTAATGTACCATAAAGTATTAAACAGGCATTTAAACTCCCTAGAAAAATGGTGCAGTGACCATAAAAATTGTATTATTATATATATTTTTAAATATATTTTAGAAAGACTTTTAGAAAAAAAGACACTTCAGTTTAAGTTCCTGTAACGGAGATGGGAGTACTACGGTGAGTGACTGACAGTTGAACTGACCCAATGGCCTTTTTAGACAGGAACACTATAGAAGGACACGGAGAGCGTAGTAAGAGTCTAAAGGCTGTATGCCTCACTCAATGGTCATTGGTCAATGTATATGTGCTCTCTCTCTACTCATAGCGTTGAAGAGCAAGGATCGATCCAACCGTCCCTGAAGGTAAAAACATAAAAGATCAAATGTACAGTAAAACAGATCCAATAAAAGGAGCGTGTGTAAATAAGCTACATGACATAATTCACTGGAAAGAGTACTGAACAAAAGTCCCACGGATTCCGTTCAACTGAGAGCATTGTGTTCACAGGGAGAGTCACGCTGTGTTCCTCAGACCAAGAGATTTAGTGTTGCTTGTGTGTTTTCTCTGTGTGTGTGTGTGTGTGTGTGTGTGTGTGTGTGTGTTTGTGTGTTTGTGTGTTTGTGTGTTTGTGTGTTCGTGCTTGTGTGCGTGTGTGCGTGTGTGTGTGTGTGTGTGTTTGTTTGTGTGTAGGTGTTTGTCCACCTGTCTCTCTCTGTCTCCCAGGGCTATGAATGTCTCTGTCCAGGTCATAGCATGCAAACAGGGATCACCTGGTTATCTCTCCTCTCCGGAATCTCTATCGATTGCATCGGACCCAGCTGTTTCTCTGCTGTTTTTAAATCCAGCCATTGATTTCTATCTGTATCCATCCATTTCTCTGTCCGTCCACCCGTCCGTCTGCCTTTCCATCCGTCCGTCCGTCCGTCCGTCCGTCCGTCCATCCATCCGTCCATCCATCCATCCATCCATCCACCCATCCAACCCTCCATCCCTACTTTCCTTAGTCTTTCTCGCTCAAGCAGAATTCTTAAAATTTTCCAATCATCCTTTATTTATCATCTCTCTTTTTTCTCTCTTCCTGTTTTTTTACTTGGTCCTCCATGGCAGTTTGAAGGTGTGTGGCCCCCCTCTAAGACTCCTCCTCCCCTGTGGAAACAGCCAACCTTGCCGCAACAGACAGGTGATCGGTGAGGCCAGCCAGTTGGGTCACAAAGCTGTACTCCTCAATATCCTGCAGGAGGAGAGAGGGTTGTCAAACATAAGTCGTTCACTTAATTGACTGACAAGATATGAGCACACTAAGCTAAAATGCTTTACCACTTAGGCAATGTGCCATGATGCAACGTGTGGTGAGCTTGTAGTTCTGCTATTTGTGTTATCAAAATATATAATATAATATATATAATATTATATATAACATTCCTGCTTATAATGACACGCCCAAAAGTGTTACGCCAGGTTCAAAGTGGTTAAGAGAAAATCTCTAGGCTGTTTCCTCCTCAGTTCTATGTATGTTGGAGTTTTGTGCTGAATTATGTATTGAATATGTTATGTTAATGATTTACCACACTAGACCCATTTAAGCACCACATGGAATTGCATAAATGTATTTGATAAATTTTACAACGCGATAATTCTACTGCATCTGATCTGACTGGACATTTTCACTGTCAAGAAACATTACCTGTCTTTCACCATTACAAGGCAGTGAGAAATCACCATACAGTAACAACATCCTGCCATAAGGTGGCAGTTTAATGCTATTATTTTCCAAAAAAAAGAGAGGAAGAGAGTAATGAGGATTTGGAGGAAAGAGAGTGAGAGAGACAGAGAGAGAGAGAGAGGGGGGGGGCTGGGGGGGAGAGAGAGAGAGAGAGAGAGAGAGAGAGAGAGAGAGAGAGAGAGAGAGAGAGAGAGAGAGAGAGAGAGAGAGAGAGAGAGAGGGGGGCTGGGGGGGGAGAGAGAGAGACAGAGAGAGAGAGAGAGAGAGAGAGAGAGAGAGAGAGAGAGAGAGAGAGAGAGAGAGAGAGAGAGAGAGAGAGAGAGGGGGGAGGGAGAAATTGTCCATGTAAATCAAGTGATTTGGTTTTTCAATCCCTTTAAATCCTTCCCATTGACTGACAGAAGGAAATATTTTTGCTCACATTGCATTTTGGTAGACTCATACACAATCTGCTGTGTCCTCAAAATCTCCCATGGCTGGTGTAATGTCAAATCCTGTGTAACGTGGTACGCAGCAGTAATGTTGTACGGCATGTACAATTGTTTCTAAAGTTGTCATTGTGTGTGCAGTTGTAGCAAACTGCAAAGCCTCAGTGTCATTTCAACCAGTTAATGTTCAAACCTTTCTTCACCATTCGTGAATAAAACAGGATATTGCCGACCACAGGGCTTCACCTCTTTGTTATTCTATCTAAACAAATCATCCAAAGGTTGTAATTGGACTCTCTTATACTTATGCTCTGGATGATCTCTGTATACAAATGGTTTGGCCTTTTGTCTTCTTCTATCTTAACACTATAATGACTCAAAATACAGGGGACATTGGTTTACTTTGTAAATATTATGTTAATAACCTTTTTGAAGGACCATACTGCTGTTGCACATAAACTCAGATAATATGACTGTTACAGTCTTCATTTCTACTCCAATAGCTTAAACACAAAAAATAAAGGTAGCACACCATTATAGTGAAACCTAACACTCAAAACCTCAGCCCAGATGTACATACTGTACCTACTGTATAAGCACATTCTCAGCCAAACACTAAACACACTTTTTTACATTAGACAGTAGACACATAAATCTAACATGAAGTCACTTCTTGACTTCTGAACCAATAGCTCAAACACGGCTGTCAGGTGTACAGACACTTATATGGTGCATAATTGTAAACTCACCAATCAGGCTTAAGCGCTATAAAAAGGCAACAGCTGAGTGTACATGTCCTCCACAGCCATACCAACTTAGAGTACAGTAGGACCATACAGTAGACTACATTACTGTTTCCCAAACAGTGGATCGGGACACATTTGTGGGTTGCGGATCCATTATCGTGGGTCGCGAGTGAATATCCCGTTATTTTTTGTTTCCTAGATTTTGTCATTCATTATTATTTTTATTTTTTTTAAATCTAAAGGTTCCCACCAAGAAAGTCATGAGCTGAAAACAAATTCAAACATTTTTCAGAAATAATTTAATGAATAAAATAATCAAAGAAATTCCCTAAATTAGACAACAAATGTTTAAGAATTAATTTATTAATTAATAAAGATCTGCTATTTTCATTACTTTGGGTCCCTGGCAAACATCTGATTTCTCTTTCGGGTCTTGAGCTCAAAAGTTTGGGAACCACTGGACTACACAACATCACAACAGAAGACCAAATGGGATACGACATCGTTATTTGGGAGAACTGTACTGTATCGTTCCATCAATCTGCTCTGGTCCAAAACTGGTTTAATCAGCATCCACAATTCTCACTCCAATACCTCCCACTATACTCTCCCTTCCTAACTCCGCTAACCACTTAAACAGTAGGCTATATACTCTAGATGGTTGACTGGATTCCCAAGGGCTCTATACTAGGTCTCCTCCGCGATGCTTTGTGAGCTTGTACCGTAGATGGGCTATTTTCGCACATATTCTAGAATAGATTGATTTACGATGACACTGACTGTACAACTCTGATTATTCGAGGCTACTAAATCAATACACTTGAAGGTTTTTGCTTCCATTGCATTGATACTTTCCGTTCTGCAAATGACCCCTATGCCTGTTTCATGCACTCTGTGCACCCTGTACCCAAAACCGCATCACTTCTGTATAACTTTAGAGGGGAGACTTCTTCAAATCACCAAGAAAGTTGTTGGTTCCCCTGTCTGCAACCTTTAAATCATCACGGGATAAGAAAGTCAAGCTGTGTCTTGGTATTGTTGATCTAGCAGGCAGAGGATACCTGCAGTTGGTACTTGCTTATTCTATCCGATAGCAACGCCCACCAGCAACCGAGGGGTACAAGAGCA
>NC_137610.1:39517130-39532130 GCF_963280865.1 Gymnoscopelus braueri | reverse complement strand
GAACAATGGACAAAGGATTGTTAAAACATGTGTGCGCGTGCGTGTGTGCGTGCGTGCACTAGACATTGCTATGCGCATTAGGCCCATTTCATCTTGGATGTTCGTATATGCACAAGTGTCAGTGAAAATGATGAAGTGTTCTGGGGCTGTACATGACCTGGATGACGTTCCCTCAGCCTTGTTCAGTCAACAACAATCACATTCAAACACAAGTTATAAATAGCAACTGGAGTGCAGGCAGCCCAAACCCTCTCCCACCAGCGCAGGCCGACGCATGCCAAATCAAACTGACCATTAGACGCAGGAAAGCATGCAACAGACAGAATACTGTATATATGGGTGCGAGTGGTATATGCATGCATGTGCTTGTGCATATGTATGCACGCACACGCACACACACACACACACACACACACACACACACACACACACACACACACACACACACACAGCACAGCACACCTCTGCACCCAAGCAAAGTAAATTCTCGGAGGCAACTCATCACCCAGAAAATAATTAGGTCTCTCTCTCTCTCTCTGTGTTTTTCCCTCGCTTACTCCTCCCTCCCTCTTCCCCTTAACCCCACCCCCCCTCCCCATACCTTTGATGTATCTTCAGAAATAGCCCCATCGTTGCTATATTTAGCCCAGCCTACAGACTCTGTGAAGCGTGGGAGGACCCAGGAATAGAGAAGTGTCTTCGGTAAAAAATGAGAGAGCATCGACCATGAGGCTTTAAATAGACGTGTGACGCCTTAAGCTGCTTGAGCCCCAGCATCCATATTCTGGGGGTAACATTAGCCAATAATAGCAGATCTACAAGCTCACAACGCGTTGCGACGCGTTATAGGCTTGAAGATCGGCTATTTTTGTCGAAGAGATTTGGTGTAAAAAAAAGTGATTATAGTTGTAACTCAAGTCCGTTTCAATAAGCCTAGAGGGTTTAAAGGGTTAAACAGCTTGAGCCAGTCACCATGGGAACGCGAGGAGTGACGGCACAGGCTTTGATGCAGCCATTTATCTAACCATCTAGCACTTTTTGGAGGAAGCGAGCGAAAGGGAGAGGGTGATGGAGGATCGTAAAGAAACTGTGTGTGTGTGTGTGTGTGTGTGTGTGTGTGTGTGTGTGTGTGTGTGTGTGTGTGTGTGTGTGTGTGTGTGTGTGTGTCTGTGTGTGCGCGTGCAAGCGACCACACGAGTGCATGCATAAATGTGTGGGTTTATACACGCTTGTGCGTATGTGTGCCATGCTGAGAGAGAGAGAGAGAGAGAGAGAGAGAGAGAGAGAGAGAGAGAGAGAGAGAGAGAGAGAGAGAGAGAGAGAGAGAGAGAGAGAGAGAGAGTGTGTGTGTGTGTGAGAGTAATCTCTCAAGAACAGATTCTGCACTGCGTTGGAATCTGTCGGGGAGATTCGTCATAACGTGTGCGCATTCAGATCAGGAAGCAGGCCGCGCTTTACCCAATCAAATGTAGTGGGCGGGATTCACATGTCCGTCGATCTTTCCCCCTCGAAACAAACCCAAACTAATTTAACAATAGCGTCCGCGGAGCAGACAAAACCACGGAAAGATATTCACATTTTAACTTACTCTTTCATCATAGAAACAAGTGGGCTTATAACCAAAACGATCCATGTTCTCTGGGAGAAGTGGTGTTAGTGTTCCGTGTAGAAATATTGTTAGTGGGAATGAAAACATAGTGGCACCCACCGGAAGTGATGCGCTGAAGGCATACACAAACACCGGTTTCCTTGCGCTCTAGTGTTACGTTTTCTTCCGCCCAGAGCCAACAGACATAGAACAAACAGCAGAGGGCGCTGTATTTCATTTTCAGTTGGCGATGGGTTCCCAGATTGGTGTGAGAGTGAGTGAGTGAGTGAGTGAGTGAGTGAGTGAGTGAGTGAGTGAGTGAGTGAGTGAGTGAGTGAGTGAGTGAGTGAGTGAGTGAGTGAGTGAGTGAGTGAGTGTGTGTGTGTGTGTGTGTGTGTGTGTGTGTGTGTGTGTGTGTGTGTGAGAGTGAGTGAGTGAGTGAGTGAGTGAGTGAGTGAGTGAGTGAGTGAGTGAGTGAGTGAGTGAGTGAGTGAGTGAGTGAGTGAGTGTGTGTGTGTGTGTGTGTGTGTGTGTGTGTGTGTGTGTGTGTGTGTGTGGGGGTGTGTGTGTGTGTGTGTGTGCGTGTGCGTGTGTGTGTGTGTGTGTGTGTGTGAGTGAGTGTGAGTGTGAGTGTGAGTGTGAGTGTGAGTGTGAGTGTGAGTGTGGACGGGTGGGCGGGCAGATACAGGTCAGTGCAGTGGTCTTTACCTTCAATGGCATGGAGGTGGGTAGTTGTGATGTAACCCACTACCCTTTGGTCCTGATGGGAGGTGCCCACATGCACCTGCAACGAGCAGAGATAAAGCATGTTATTACTTTCTGCTGCATTCAGACCATTCACAGTAAGCTACAGTGCCATAATGCCGACTTACACCAAACCAGATCTCAGCTATGTATTCTAGATTCTATACATCCATGATATATTATTTCCCCATCTAATAATAAAGACAATCATTGTTTCCATAGACATATAGGCTTATGCAGCCTGTGAAGAATAATATAGCAGCTCAATACACCTCATTTAATGATGGTGCATGCAAGCCACAGTATCTCAGTAAACATTGGAGTTATAAGGTATTTGTTGTTCCTGTTCCTCATAACTGTAATAAGAGTGTATCTAAGTTATTAGGAACAGAATATAATTTTTCACATAAACGTGTAGTATTTTGAGTGGAAACTGGATATCTGTGTGAGTGCTGCTCCTTTGTCCTGTAATATGAAATACTGCAACACCAATACTGTTGCTACAATAGCTGAATCATTAGCATGTTATTTGCTTTTTTCAAGGATAAGAGGTTACCTGTGGTTTTACATGTGGTTTTATGATTAAAAAAGTAAACACAGTCAACCTTCTTTGGGTAATTTAAGATAATTAAACCCTAATGTTTCTGGAATAGCTTGGACTTTATTACTTTATGTTGGCTACTGCTGATGAGGGATGCTGCCCAAGAGATAAGTTGCAATGACTGTCTCTGTGTAACAAAGCTTGTCAACACGGGACAATTAGATTAGCTCATAAAAAATTAATGAACTTCAAGAAATTCCTCTCTTGGGTTGCATGCAGTGCACACACTCTCTTTAAACAACATGTGAAATGCAAATTGTAACAAATGTATCTTAAGAAGGAATACAAATGTACTACTTAAAGAGTAGTAATAGAAACACAATATTGTCAGTGTCCTACATACATGATTAACCAAAATAAGCACAACTGGAGGTTTGTGTGTTCGTGCAGGATACATCATGTCCCTGTATTTATCTATTTTTGCCATTGTAAGTGTCTTTCCTTTCTTCCACAAGCACAGAGGTGGAATTATTGTGTGTCTATCTGGTCCATCAGAGGGGGGGGGGGGGGGGCTACGTAAATCATATTTGAACTGGAGACCCCCACTCTGACAAGTATTTGGCATTGTAGGAGTTGAGGTATTACATTTTGCTCGACTCGGTTCCACAGATAAATATTGTGAAAATAGACGTAATATTTCACAATTTGGCCAATGTTTGAATATGTTTTATTATTATTTTTCATTTTTTTTTGCAGTATTATAAAAAGGTCTTAAAAGTCCTTAAATTGTCACTTTAGAAATGTGCAGATACCCTGTATAAACTTACTGCATACTGTATGCTGTTTTGTTTACTGTTGAGTGAGAAAACAATGTTGCACCTTAAGCAAATCATCTGGGGACCCCCCAAAATCATTTGGGGACTCCCCTGGGGGTCCCGACCCACAGGTTGAGAATCACTGATCTAGGTGGTCTTACATGCTACATGCTCAGCATATCTCACATCTACCACTATACTGCAGCTCCCTCCGCCTGACCAGCCTCCTCCTGTCGTAGCATTTAGGTCTTCTCTATATCAGCATGTCATTCATGTGGGTTTGTACATAATGAACTGTGTCAGGTTCCTTATTATTTCAGTATCTTTTGTTCTGCACTGTGAAGAGTTCATATTATTCATTTAATAACTGCGTATCTTTAGACACTGCTTGGGGGGAGTTTGTGATATCAGAGTCTGGTCATGCTTGCGCAGATTCTTCTAATCTAGAGCATAACAGGAGCAGAGCAACAATGTGAAATACAATGAAATATCATCGCAATACATGGTTTTATCTAGAGCAACGTGTCCTGATTGAATTCTGAGTCAAACTAATCAATCTTAGTGGAATAAGAGTTTTTTTAATTGGCATTATTACGTCTTCATAGATTTTCTACATTTCTATATAGTCGGCAAGTACCTACTGAGTATGTGTGAGCAGAGTAACAGTAAATTCAGCAAGCATCAAGCTTCAACAGAATCACTTCAGACGTCCTTCAGACATGGAGTACGACCACTCAGTACAGAGAAATGGATAGAGTGAAATGAGAAAGATATTGAGAGAGCAGAGATTAGATAGATAGATAGATAGAAATAATTTGGGCAACGTTTCAGTACTATCAGAGCATCCAAATACTAGGGGACAGAAGTCCTGAGCTGAGCTTTCTCTATACTGTCAATTGATTAAGAGAAGGACAGACGGGTGTAGACTCTCAGTGAACAGTCCACACTCACAAGGTGAATTTCCTTTGAATTCTTTAATTTACCACAGCAGCGGTAAACACTTTTCAGCTACTCAGGCCTTCATCACATAGACATGCTTTCAGGTATAAAAGAAAGACCTTCTGAGCACAAAGAAGTTTTTAAGAAAAATCCAGCCAGGCCTAGACTGGCTTAGTATCCACATTGACTTCCATGATAACGTTCAAGTTAAATACTTAAAAAAGTAAAAACACATACTAGTACTAGTGGAGGTACTTCTGTGGCCCACTGGCAGTGTGCACATGACATTTGCCGCTGACCATTCCAGCGGGTTTGCTGGAATCCCAGACAGACAAACAAACAAACAAACAAACGGACAAACCAAACAAACAAACAAAAACACACAGACAGATCCTCTTCTAGACGGCTCGCCTCCTGACTGAGCCACGCCATAAAAAGAAACCGAGAGAGACAAATTGCTGCTCAGGTTGGATGAGGAGGTGGCAGAGTATAGGGTGGTAGAGTATAGGGTTCCAGGTCAAAGCCTAAAAGAAGGGACTCTATAGGCCGATCTACAAGCTCACAACGCGTCGCATCGCATGTGAGCACGCAGAAATGCTAATTTCCTAAAAGACTTTGAAAAAAAAAGTGAAACGTGGAATATTTTGGAACATTTTAACAAAACAAATCTTGTATGGGGTCCCTGGCACAAAATATTTTCACATGAGGATACATGAACAATTATTACATATTCATTTGGGGGTCGTTCACAACGTTTGAGAACCACTGGTTTAAACAACATTAGGAAGCAAGGCCAAATAAGCAACTACACTTTAGAAACAAGCCCAAAAAACTGCTACCACCAATATTTATAAGCGACTTTACAGAAAAACAAGCCCAAAGTCGCTTATAAAACCAGACATGGCAACACTGCTGGACAGCTATGCTGCCAGTACCTCTTGTATTTCTGATTCTTCTTCTATCTAAGCAGGAACTCTTTCCCACCTGTGCCTTCCCACACGTGAAAATTAACAAAACTTGCTCCTCCCACATCTTTTGCACATGCATTGACTGTGTCATTATGTCTGTTAATGGTTTAATGAATATTTGGATCCAGACAGCTCTTCTGATCCACCTTCCTGTACTTCCCATTCGTCTTCCTCCTCTTGCTAGTTTCCTCCTCCCCCCATCCACTTCTAATTGGCCGGCCCTGACCATTGCTATAAAGTCAGCTATAATTAAAGTGTTAATGTTAGAAGCGCACCACTACCTGACACCTACTAAACCAAATGATGCTTTAGTAATATTTTGTCGCACACCAGTGTCTTGTGCTGAAAATAGACGATCTACAAGCTCACAACGTGTTTAATTGCGACGCATTGTGAGCATGTAGATCAGCTATTAGACCGGCACGCAATCAAGTTTAAGGACACAGTCCTTAAACACATAGCCTACAGTACGTGTCAGAAGCATCCATTCTATCCGAGCAAAGGGGTGGAGTTTCCCGTTGCGGTGTGTCAACATTGCTGAACTTGGGTGACCCGATAGCATGTGGTTAGAGAGCATAAAACATGCGGTCTAAAGCCTGACAGCGAGTCGCTGTCCCAGCCGGGCCATTTGCTGCATGTCACTCCCCTACTCTATCTCTCCATGTTTCCTGTCTGTCTATCTATCAAATAAAGGCTCAGAAAAGCCCCCCTAAAATTGTCAACCAATAGTGGGATTGTCGGGTCTCTTCTCTACATGTAAAGTGTCTTGAGACAACTTGTTGTGATTTGACACTTTAATAAAATTGAATTGAATTGAATTGAATTGAAAGAAGTACGTGGTTGACCCCATCGACTATAGACACGTAGATATAGATACCTCATTGGCCACTGCTCTTCATTGGAGCGGTGCATCATCGAGCCGCCATATTATGTGGGTCGAGCCGTGCCTCCTATTGCATGTATTGTATGCCCCATGTTGTCTGTTGAAGCAGGAGGTCTCTCATCATACAGTAACTTCCTGAATTCTCAACTGATTTTCACCCGGTTTGGTTTGATACAAATGTCAGACATATAGTTATGTTATGATATAGGTTACTTTGTTTTAGGGATGCACTGAACGATATGAAAATTCTGGCCATATACATATAACAATTCAGCCGATGGCAGTCAACGAGGCAAATATCGTCCGATACCGATAGATGGCATATCAATGCATCCCTACTTTGTTTAAATAAAAAGGTGGGTTTTCATATCAAAACATCTTATCTTAAGTAGTAACATTAATGGTTATGAAAGTTATAGTCTAAGGTACTTATGTACAACTGATGTTGATGGCCAATGAGGCGTCCACCGTCTTCGTATTTATGTCTACTAGTCCATACCCGGTGAAGTGCGCAGGCAAAAGTATTTGCAAACTTGGGGTTATACAGACAGTAGCCTATATGCTTAGTTAAAGTTTGGGAGAGCAAGTTTGTTTTGCGGTCTTGCAGGATCCCTGGATCATTCATCCCATAGCTCGCGGGGCCACCCCACAGCTGGGCAGCCGTAACCATGGCGACATTCTTTTACATTAAAACGCTAATAAACAGCTGACAGTTGTGGAAAGCGAATGGAATGGCTGTGTGCAAATTCAGATCAAATGCTCCAGCCACTGAGGAGAACCGGGCAGAAGAGATTTTGGGCTCACCACCTCACCAAATAATAATTCGACAAAGCTCTGTGTGCAGAGCTTTGTCGAATTATAGGAGGATGGTTGACCCCACTTGGCAGGCAATTTGCTTGCAGTTTTCTTTCAGTGAGCCAACCACTGCAACGTAAGTCAAACAAAATTAACCAGCACTGCCCACAAGCCGCACAGCCACAGGAACTAAGGTTTTACCGCCTGGATCTCCACTCGTTTTCTTGCGCTTTGGCAAATATGTCACAGAAGTTTTTTTTTCATCTGGTGACAGGTTGTGTTTATGGTAATTCAGAGAGGGATTACAGAGGTGTTTATAACTCCTTCCCTCCTCTGCCAACCTCTCTTCAGAACTATCACTGCAGTCGCTGCTGGCAGAGTCCAGCCTTGGGCAGAATGTGGAAACAAAACAAAATAAATCTTGCCTTGAACTACTGACCAATCACACACGATAATGTTCGGCTAGTGGAGGTGTTTGTCTAGTTTGAATTGATTTGATTTTGGTAAAAGAAATACGAGGAAAAACAATATAACTTAAACCCAGGATATACACTGGGTTTAAGTTAAACCCATTAACCCAAGTATAATAAAACACTTCTTCCAATGTGGTCCTGCAACATAAAATAAAATCTAAAGTGCATCACTAGCCTGTAGCTTATTCCATAACAGGGCAGTTTAGATTAAGACACACAGACGCACATTCCAAAGAGAAATACTCATATATAAAAGAACTCTTGCCACAACCTTTGACTCTTGGTATCTCATACGCGAACAGCGTTTTCCTAGGGAGTTGAAGCCAAGGGGGCACAGTAGTCAAGGCACAGACGGCTGTGTTGTTGACGGACAACGGATGCACGCTTATGAGAAACTGAATAAAACCTGGCGAAACAGTTGTGTGCATTAGCGCAAGATTACGATAAAGGAAACATTCAGTCTAAATGTGCTTGCTAATTCACAACTACTACTACTACTTTTGTATTTGAAACTTTAAATTTCTCTAAATATTATAAACTTTCACGACAGCCAAATATACAAAATATAATACAATATACTATAATATATACACAATATAATATAATACAAATATAATTTATGAAAAGGCTACTATAGGCTACAGTGAAGTCGGACTGAATGACTGAAACGTTTTATATTTTTTTACTCTCTTGGTGTGGGGATTATCTGGCACATGTATGTATCTGTTATGAAAGAGAAATTGTATCATGAGTGAAACGGATATAGTCCTTGGGAAACCATAAACCATAAACCTACGTAGGCCTACATCTAAATGAGTTGCCATATTTACATTTTCTTACAAATTACAAATCCTTATAAGCTATATATTTCTGGGATGCATAGTAGCTGAAACTCCACAAGATATTCCTCTACACTTATTTAGTGAGAACATTGCTCCTCCTGCTGAGAGCATCTCAGCTGAGAGCATCTCAGCAGGCGCCCCCTTGCCTTAAACTCCCTAGGAAAACGCTGTTCGCATCTCATATACCGTTTGGTTTGCTCTACTGTAGTTTCATACTGATATGTACAATCATCTTAGCATTACTCCTAAGGTAGTCAGGGGCAGTACCATTCACCATTAAAAATGTTGTACATAATAATAATAATAATGACCAAGCTTAAGTTGAATTGAATACCCTAGTATCTATTGGCCATTTTAGGAATCTATAATAATAACCGTGTCTTACCCATATGCAACTGTTTTAACTGATTGATGTTAACATGCAATTGTTTTAACGGTTTGTGTCAACTTTATTGTTTTTTTCTTGTTACTCTTATGTTATTTATATGTGTGTAATCTCGGCATCATTGTAAATGAGGGTCTCCCTCAATTGATCTCTCCGAGAATCTTAAATAAAGGTTGAATGAATGAATGATCCACCCTGTACCTCACAGGGAGCATCCCTATCTCTCAAAATTGGTCATAACCATGTGTCCTAGGAGGAGCATTCAACAGATATCTAATGATGTTGTTTTGTACTGTTTGCAACCTATCCCTTAATCTCATCGATACACCACTGTACCAAGCAGAACAGGCATAGTCGACGTGACACTGGATCAAAGCCGACACCAAAAGCGTATTTGTTTTCAAATTGACATTTCTGATATTTCTATACAGAAATATACGTTTATTTGCACATTTTGATATCACCTTAGTCGCAATGTCTTTAACAGACAGATTCCAATTCTACACTCAATGTATTCTCGATCTCAGACAAATATTTCCCTGGAAATGCCACATGTATACCTTTTTCCTCAGACAGCACACCAACAACATCTGTCATCTGTCTGTCACTATTTATGTCACACATTGACATAAATATTGTTGTGTACATCGGAGAAAAAATATATTAGAAAACAAACTGTGAAACCTGTGTTTTCTTTTATATTCCTGAACTGATTAACTGACAAAGGACGCAATCGTTCAGAAATAGTGTTTGTTCACAAGCTGGCCCAGCTGGCTGTCGTTGACTCCAATGAATTTCACCGAACTTCTGGATCAAATTTGGCCTCCCGCGTAATATTGTTCTATAGCTACATTCGTCCAAACCCCGCCCTGCCGCCCTGCGATGGCTGAATGCAAAAACGAGGATACAAGGACTCCGCCCCCAGAGGGGACGGTGGGGGCATTTTCACAATCTAATACAGCCCAAAACCCTAGTGCTCCAACTGGTCTTGTGGCGTGCCTCGCTAAGCGTTGGATTGCCGACACTGAGCACTGTGATTAAAGTATAGTTTTGGACCGCGACGGAGGCGTGCAGTCTCAGGGAACTTGAGCCACGAGAGGCACCACCGAGCAAGCTAAAGCGAGCAAGTTGCCATGCCGAACATTGCGAAGTTCGCTTGTGCCTACTCAGTGCCGTTCAAGTTATGTACCGATAGGGACAGAATCGTAAAACATGTTTTGGGGCGAAAAATCAAGGATTTTAGCCCGCATAATCAAGAGTTTTAGCCCGCATAATCTAGGATTTTTGCCCACGTTTTTCTGGAGGGTCTAATAGCCTTGGGTGTTACCAATGATACTAATTAAGGCTCTGTTCCATTTAGTATAGCAGAGCCTTTCCAGTGAGTCAACATGCACAATAGCGGCACCCTGACTCCCTTTGACCTGAATGGAACACAACCTTAATTAGTATCACTTGTGACACCTGCGAAGGAAGTAACACAACTAAATGTCAATCTGGCTGCTGTGAAAAAGGTCAATAGCACACATCTACTGCCCAAAGGTTGAAGCCCAGTACGTCCTGACTCCTTGACAAAGTGAAATAAGAAAATACAGGCAGAGGGAAAGTTCTCTGCAGATACAGACAGCGCCACACTTCGCAAATTCTCCTTCTACAGCACTGCCACCAAGGATTGGAATAGTCTAACTCCATCCCTCAAAAAATGCAGTTCACTGGGCTCATTTAAAAGAGCCTTAAAAAAATCACCTTTCAGGTGGCCAAAGGAGGAGGTAGTACCATTTTCCCGTTAGACAGCAGACCCCCCCCCTGTTCTTGTACATATCCTTTTCCCCCTCATTGGAAACAAGTCCGCAAGGACTTTTATGAACGGACCTGTTAGACAAAGTATTTTAAATGTAACTGTGCTGTTTTACATTTTTTGCCTAATAAAATATTCAATCAATATTCAATCAATCAAGATTAGGTCATAAGTGATGATTGAGAGGGATTAATTTGGTATGAGTCTATGCATATTTTGAAGGAAAATCCTAGTTATTTTACTTTCAATATAAATAACGCTTCATTTAAACTTGCGTCAAAACTTGTTTCAGTTGACAATACATCACAATTGCACAAAGTAAAAATGAACCTGTGCATATCTTTAGGGTAAATTTGCCACAATATTACTGCATTGCACTGTAGCAAGGAGTTTCACATCCATTTCCAAATGGAAACTGAGAGCTAATAATGGGATGGCTGTTTTGGCTTGGTATCTGCACAGAGCTCTTAATGAAAAATGCTGAAAGCCACAATAAAGCATTAGCCCAATTAGCTTGTCTTAAATACCTAACACAAAGGTCATATTTTACATTAGAATTCAGCAAATCGGCTCCACCCAAAGGCTACAAGTTTTTCCTCTGAGATTTGCAGCATTAAATTTAATTATTGTGCTGTAAATGGAATGACTGCGCAGAACAGAAATGAACAGAACAGTACAGAGCCCCAGAGAGGGGTGGAAAGAAACAATATTGTGCCCATGTTTTACTGTATTGAATACTCAAAATAGTATTGCTAAAGATATAACTTTTTTCTCTCTCTATGGCCACTCTGGGCCTCCGTAGCACAGACCCGGGTTAAATGGATAGTTCACCCCCAAAATGACTTATTTTCTATTGATTAGTCACCCCATGGAGACTTGAATTCATGGATATTTGTTTGTTTTTGTCGCATTCCTAAGCCAATAATTTGATGACCGGTAGCGGTTCTGGTAGGAGACACAAAGAGTCTCCTTTGTGTCTCCTACCGGAACCGCTGCCTACCGGTCCACTGGTCATTAACACATCGACCGCCAGAGGTTAATCTCATAATGTACTCACCAGTGCCAAGGTGTTTTTGTTGTTTTTTTGTTTTTTTCATGTCGCCATAGATCTTGTTAAAATCCTTAAGATTGAGCCGTACACGGTTTGTTTACATCCGCGACATCTCAACGTATCTCCCAGTGAAAATCACGTGTCAAACGGGGCATCCATGTTGTAGTTAGAGCGGATTACGTTAAACAGTGAAATGCGAGGAGAAAAAACTACAGGAAGAGAATTGAGTTTCAGTTTCGTCTGTAGAATGGGAGCGGACGTGATCGTCAAAACCGGATCCCAAATAATTCCGTTTCCGGTCATCAAACCGGAAACGGAAGTGGATCAAAAAAAGTGGATCGGCGCTTAACAGTTGGATTTAACGGACCGTAGGACTACGTTCTTGGCGGTTAATGTGTTAAGTAATTGGCTTAGGAATGCTACAAAAATGAAAAATATCCATGAATTCAAAGTCTCCATGGGGTGACTAATTGATAGAAAAAAGTTATTTTGGGGTTGAACTATCCCTTTAAATAGCAAATTATTCTCAACTTAAAGTTGTACAATGCAAAATCACAACTAACGATTTTTAGCAACCTCTGCTGGTCACTACCGTCACTGCATAGAATTTCCGTAATCCTCGATTACCCAGAATTCCATTCGTTTTCACCGGAAGCCGGAAGCGTTTAAAAAAGCGATCTTTTAATTGTTTTATACTATCTACGGATCGTTTCTCTTAGCCAGTGGAGCATTAGTTACCATGAGCTGTGCTTTCTTTTTCTGTTCTTTTTCGATCTTCTAATCCTACATTCTCTTAAAATCAGCGTGAGGTTCCTTTTTGTTATTAGCGCGATAGTTCCTGGCCAAACAGGAAACCGTTGCGGTAGTTCCTGGCCAAACAGGAAACCAGTGCATTTCCACCTCCGTTTTCCGGCCAGATGACGTAATTTCCCCGGGAAAGTCCCCCCAGTCCACGTTCAATATAAAATATATAAATAAAAAGCTTCCGGGGGTGAAATTCATGGAGTGGGTGTTGTGAAACTTTTGCCACTCACAAAAGATATACAATTTAACTTTAGTTTTGTTGAAAACGTTACCTAGTATGCCTTTAAAGGAGACCCAGACCAGAACTAGACTAGTACCAGACAGGTCAGATGACAATTGGACCAGGCCAGACTCTATCGCTGATTGACTATCATTGACTTTCTTCTTGTCAGTTTCTCAAACTGTTTCCCTTCAACATACTCCAGCATTTCATCCCTCTCTTCTCTCTCTCTCTCCCTCCCTTCATTCTTTCATTTCTTTCTCTACAAATCTGTGACCCCATTCCTTCTCTCAACGTCTCTTCTCCCTCTCTCCCTCCTGTTTTCTCCTTCTCCCCATCTCTGTATGCAGTCCTGTATTAATATTTCAGGGGCTTATCTATGCTAGTATGCTTCAATAGTTTCAGCATATGTCTCGCTGCTTTGTTGCTTTGTGCAAATACTGTACGTTAAAACGGTCAAAAAGCTAATTGGAATTCTGTAGAAAAGAGAAAGCATATTTAACCTGTATTGATAAAGCTGAGTGAGCCAACAACATGATAGCGGATAAAAAAAAGGGGAAAAAATAGATGTTCAGAAAACAGGGTACTTAGAATGAGCTACAAAGACCTGACTACTTCAGAGACTTTCTGACGGCAAAACATTTGAGTGGTGTAGCTCTGTTCCAGCTTCAGCTTTTCCAGTTTGTTTTGGTATTTTCAGCAACCTCTAGTCACTGGACAAATGTGTGGACAAAGTGACATACACAGTAAGAAAAACCTCAGTAGGTCCTTTTTGGTAAATGTTTACACTCATAATTTATTAATAGGAATCTTACTGTGAACATGCATATAATGTAACAGACAGACAGACAGACAGACAGACAGACAGACAGAATCATTACAATATTTAGCGCTACTGAACTAATGAGCTATAAAGCCTATAATAGCCTGTAACTGAATAGATGTGACAAAAATAACCAGTCTAAAAGAAATAGCCTATTGACAAACTCACAACGTATCTCTACGCGTTGTGAGCTTGTAGATTCGTTATTTTTGACACACAACACCATTGTATGACAATGTATAAATCAGGCTTTAGTAGGAATATGAAAGACTATAATGTTGTATTGCACACATTGGGTCAATGACTGAATAGGCTTTTTTATTGACAAAGGCACAGGCTAAAGTCCCTTTATAGGGAAGCAGTTTGTGTCAATATATTGAGTTGACCTCAATTGTGAGGTCCTCTTGGTCATTTAAAGGTAATGGTAGCTTTAGGGACATTCTCCCATTGCTTCCATTCTATCCTAACTAGATTTGAATGTGCCCGTTTTATAGCTTAATCTGTGATATAATAAATGGACTGAAACCTTTATCACACTAACACGAACAACACACGCATTCATGCACGCACGCACAAAAATGCACTTCTTCCACAATGTATTAAAAAGTTTCAAATAATTATAAGATGGGATAAATGTTGGGACTGGATAGTTTAATTACTGAGCTGGTACTGGCACATCCTTCAGGGACACATTTTTAATTAATGCTCTCTCTCTGTGTTCCTCTCTTGGACTCTGACTTCTCCCCTTCAGATTTCTCTCATCTCTCTTCTTCCTAACTCATGTCTTTACGTTTTCATCCCATCCACCTACCTTGCCCCAATCAATATCTCTTCAATTCTTCATGAGAGACATTTCTAGTTGTTACTGACCATTTTTCAGAGAGATGCTCTAGGGAGACTGTTACTGTATGTATGCCCAGGGTTAGATATCAAATAAATTAAAGAACAGACTTCAACATCTTATGTAGTACAATGACCCCTAACCTGTACACATTTAGTAGAAAGCCTCTCACTTCTATTAAAAATGATATTAAGAAAATTACAAATCAATTTAACTGGTGAGTGAATGATGTCCTCAACACTGCTGACATGCATTCATGGATGCATTCTGTACATGACTGGTCTCAATCCCACTTCCCTGAATGTGTTTTTGACGATATCTTGTATGACTGGCATCTCCAGGCAGGCATGCATAATGTGACGTCACATCATGTTCACTGTAAGAGGCGCACAGCGAGAAGGAAATATCTGAGTCACTTCAGCTTATTGGAATAGTCATGTGTAGGCCTACCATTCCAGGGCCACCCCATCTTAGCATTATTTTAATGGTGTAG
>NC_137610.1:39472130-39514630 GCF_963280865.1 Gymnoscopelus braueri | reverse complement strand
GTCACCTGAAGCCTCGTTAATGCCACATATCATTAACCACTTCAACCCCCTATACTGAGTAAAAAGGACCTGAGTTGAGTCTGTACTTGGTCTGCTCTGCTCTTGTTTCCTTTCCATGCATGGACAATGGTTGATGCTCACTCAAACACTTCACCTGGAGCATTGAGCCAACATCAGTCACATGCACCAAATCACTGCAAATTCCTTATCATTTATCAAACATGGTTTTAGTGCCATCTATCCATCTGCTATAATTTCAGTTGAAAATGCAGCATTTTGTTGAGTGACTCCTATTGAAAGTGCTGAATAAATTAGCCATAAGGTGTACCGGACAAATTACCATTCAAACATGAATGCCAATTCATGTTTGAATGACATGGCATTCAACATGAACAACATGATTTCCAGTGCTGCCAGTTACAATGGTCCAATGATCTTCAGCACAGTACAGTTGTTTTACAGTACCAACAGGGGGACACAGCTAGTTTGACATACTGTTTGACATACTGGCTTGTTTCTGTGCCTCACTGAAATGTAATATACTGAGCGAGTGTCGAAATCTTGACTGGCTGACGACGAATACGATTCTGGATATTTTCGATGTTAATATCATTTAATTAAGGTGGACTGCTGATGGGTCTTTAACTCATTTCAGCTCTCTCTGTCTCTGTCTTTCACAAACACAGAATAAGTGAATGTCATATAACAAAAATAGACATAATAATGAGAAGATTCAATTACTACTTTGGTGAATGGTGTGGCAGATGATGGAAGGTTAGCCCCAGGCTGAAACTAATATTAGATTTGCACTAATAGTCAGCTCCAGTTCAGTCAGGTATGCGCAAACATACCTGGCAATTAACATAATTCAGATTCATGTGATCAGAAATCTACCACGACCACGCGTGGTCAAATACTTCCTGCAACGCCAAGAAGTGAAGGGCAGCCACATGTGAGCAATGTGTATACTGTATGTACTGTAATAAGGGGGTAGAAGTGTAATGTGCCACATCTCACCTTGGCAAACAGGGCTCCCTTGGCAGCCAGTGCATCCTCCGCTCTCCCGTTGGGATAGCACTCGTAACGCGCATCCAGGATTGGATACCGACTGGCCAATAGCAGGCCACTGTTGAGGAACTTAAACCTGGAGCAGCATCCTTTCCATCCGTACCGACCCACGTCGCTCAGCACGTAGGGGAAGTAGCGATGCAACTGCCGCCGTAGGCGTGACGTTGACGCGTGGTCGAATACTTCCTGCAACGCCAAGAAGTCCAGGTTGGCAGGAAAGAAGGCAGAGATTTCATGGTCGAACCCATCATCGCCGTGGCGGCGCTTGCGTCCCGGACGCTTGAAGACAGACGTGCGTGGCACGTGAGACAGAGTGTTGTTGGAGTACATTCCTCCTCCTACGTCCCCCCGAGTGAGGGATTCGCGCGAAGCCACCATATCCCGGTGGTTCCCCGTCTCTGCCTCGTCCTCCTGGGGGTCCGGTTCCGGAGCACTTATGCTGATCTGAACTCCCGAAGCATGAACGGGGCAGTCATGGGAGGGATTTGCCTGGGATTCTTCCTCGTGCATGGGGCATGGATCATGGTGGCCTGGGCTGCTCTGGACTCCTGATTGATGCATGGGGCATGGGTCATGGTGGGCCGGGCTGCTCTGTGCCTCTGACTGATGCATGAGGCATGGATCGTGGGGACCTGGGCTGCTCTGTGCCTCTGACTGATGCATGAGGCATGGGTCGTGGTGACCTGGGCTGCTCTGTGCCTCTGACTGATGCATGAGGCATGGATCTTGGTGGCCTGGGCTGCTCTGGACCCCTGATTGATGCATGAGGCATGGATCATGGTGGCCCGGGCTGCTCTGGACCCCTGATTGATGCATGGGGCAGTCTGGGAGCTCTCCTGTGATATGAACAGGGCAGTCTGAGATCTTGTGATCCCCTTCGGAATGGAGGGGGCAGTCCGCTGTGTCGTCGGCTCCGTCTGAGTGAAGGGCGCATTCTCCGGAGCCCTGGTCCCCGGTGGAGTTGTGCAGAGGGCAGTCGGGGGCGCCTCCGGGGTGGATTGGGCACTCGGTGAGGGGCTCGGTCTCGGTCTCGGCGGGGCCGTTGGTTGTGTTCATGTGGTCGGGACGCTGGTCCAGGGAGGAGGTACGCCGGAAACCTGTGGCAAGACTGCTGAAGGATGCCGCACTGATGAATAGGATGGAAAGGAGATAGAGAAAGAAAGAAAGAAAGAAAGAAAGAAAGAAAGAAAGAAAGAAAGAAAGGAAACACAAGTAAAAAAAGAAGGAGGAAGGAGGAGGAAAAAATAAAATCAAGGAGGAAAGAATTAAAGGTATGAAGAAAGAAAGAAAGAAAGAAAGAAAGAAAGAAAGAAAGAAAGAAAGAAAGAAAGAAAGAAAAGAAAGACACAACAAAGAAAAACATACTCTATTGCTGACATATTAATGAATGACCTTTCAAAGATCTATCAGGCAAAGATAAGTACATTTGCTACAAGTGTCTACAAGAAACTGCACATCTAATAAATGCTAAAAAATAACTGAGAGTGAGTTCTCCTACCTTATAGAGGTGTTGGTAGGTGAGTCAATATAGATCTTAATTTGTGGGCGGCTGGCACCGTTCCGGATTCTCTTCCCCACCTCGCGTGCCCTCCTCTGGGTGTCTGACAGGTTATTGAACCTTGCCAAGGCGTCGGGCAACAGGCACACATTGGCAGTGCAAAAGCAGAAGCTCCTGCCCTGGGGCCTCCACTCCCCAACCCCTGACCCTCCAAGCCCCGTCCCGCCCTGCTCTGCCTGGTGCTTCTCTGGTCTGTGGGAAGTGAGGTCACAACAAAATAAGAAACACATTTTGATATCTAAAGGCCACTAAGACGGCTTCACCTCACTCACTAGTATGATTAGGCAGGATTCCTATAGGGAACCTCAATGTTAAATTGGCATTTTTTTCCAAAAGAATCGTCCACGTCACTCTGACTCAGACATAACCATAACAAACCCCATACGCCCATATATACTGTAGACATGTCACTATGACTCAGACGTAACCATAAGCAAACCCGATACGGCCATTAATATATATTATATTGTTTTCTATTGCTGTATTGTTTATTGGATTATTGGATTGTTTATTGGATCTTGTTTAGTCGATACACTTATTTGTTTTAGCTCATGCTCATTTGATTTAGCTATTTTGTCTCATCTGTTTAAGGAAATAGGTAGCTGATATATTGCACTTTTACCTTAGCGCTAGGTATACTCTTGGTTGCTTGTTTTTGCAGAAAATGCACTTAAGACTTCTGGTGATTAGTAGTTTTCGTTCCCTACCTATGTTGAATACACTTATTGTAAGTCGCTTTGGATAAAAGCGTCTGCTAAATGACTGTAATGTAATGTAATGTATATATATAGGCATGTCACTATAGAGCACCGAAGTCCTGACGTCACTGCCAGTAGAGGGCGCTGTTCCGCTGGTTCGTGGCTTTACTTTTTGTGTTGATATCCTCATTGGGGAATCTTAGATCGCCTCATATAATAAATTGTGTTCCACTATTCCTCAATAGTGTCTCAATAGTGTCTCAAGACACTATTGAGGAAGGTCCAGACGGACCGAAACGTTTGTCATTAAAAAAAGTGAGTTGCCACAGCAAGATACAGTGTGCGGGACTTCTTGTTTGATTCAGATTATCTACTATCCAACGCACCTGAAATAAGCAACAGTGGATGTGCGATTATTCTCTCTACATATATATACTAATGACATCAGTTTATACCTCTAGTTTGGAAAATGGTCTGTAGTAATGTAAAATACACATGATTTGAACATGCATGATATATCATTATCAGACCTAAATTCACCCTTCATATGTAGCAATTGTAGAATTGTATCCTCACGGCCCACTGGTGGGCCGTGAGGATATTGCTTTATGAATAACATTCATAAAGAAAAGTCATATACTATTTGTTCTTTTAAACTGTGAAAAACGAATTTTCATTGTGATACCGATAAATAGGAACTTTAAAAAAAGGAAATGCTGCCGTGTTAAGTGGGTGGTTGGTGGACACTTTCAAGAAGTGGGTCCTGATCCGGAAAAAGTTGGGAATCACCGATATATAGAACTATTTCCTTTATTATGACTGCCCATCCTGATGAAGAAAGACAGCTTGGCTACTACTAGCTGCTAACCAACTTGCAAAGCAAAAGCAAACTAGAAAAAGTGCTCCTCTGAGCACAGGTCTCCGCCAGGTCAGGTATAGGTTATTGTGGGCCAACAATGTTAAAAATTCGCCAATCAGGATGGAACATGACAAATCGGACAGATCTGTCTTGATCACATGACTATAGAGATAATGTGTACCCATTTGCGTGATGTTTGGACTAAATCTGTAGGAGTAATATTAAGAAATGTGTTTTGCAAAAATCTGCGCTATAAAAGGCTGATGTGAAAAACGCAGGGCAGAGGTTTTTCCTTGACCTCGAGGGAGTGTGCGCGCAAAGTTTCACGCCGATCGGTCCAGTTTTAGGTAAAAACGCGAATCGGCCTGTTATAGCGCCACCATAAGGCTGATTTGAAAAGTGTAGGGTGGCATTCTTTCTTTGGCCTAGTGGCAATGTGTGTGCTGAGTTTCACGGCAATCGCACGCTAGCTGTGTTCATGATTTGAGGCATTTTGTTCGAAACGGAGCACTCCTGCAAACATTGGAAGCCTATCTTAGCCAATCAGGAAATCTGTAGGAGTAATATTTAAAAAAAATGTTTTGCAAAAATCGGCCTCCTGGTGGCGCTATAACAAGCCAAAGATTCGGGCCAGAGGTTCTGCTCTGGCATCCAGGGAGTGTGTGTGCACAGTTTCGCTGCAATCGGGCACACAGACGCACAGACGGACGGACGGACGGACACGGTGCAAAACATCTCGGCCATGCCTTCGGCCTGGCGGAGACAACTACACCTATATCTCTCAATTGCAATAGCGTATCACTAACTGCAATATTGATACCTTTGCTTTTGATTCTTTCTTTTCCCCATTGCTCCCACAGTCCCTCCCCCTCTTCTTTTTTTCTTTCTCTTTCTGGAAACAACAAAAAACGATGTAGCTTGCACAAAAACTAATTTCACCCACTGTTAAACACCTGTAAACCTGTGATGTGTCAATACATTTGATTCTGATTAATTTTCACATGTTCATCTTGACAGAAAACAAAAAACACACTGTTAAGCTGTACCCAAATCTCCTCCAGAAGTGGCTGCCACTGTACAACCTTTGTAAGAAACCAATACAGGGAAGAGGCAGCTGTGTGCAACTCTTTGGGGTATGATCTCTGACATAACTTGGAAGAATAAATCAATAAAATAATAATAGTAGCCTACTGTAAAATAAAAGAAAAAAGAAAAGGGGGAGGGGGGGAATAGATTGGCTATTAAGCGGTGAAATGTTTGTAATATATATATATATATATATATATATATATTGTATAGATAGATAGATAAAGTATGCTACATAAGAACTCACCTATGGTAAGTGTAGACGTAGGGCTGCCGGATGGCTTGGATGGGAGCCCAGAGGAGAAAACCCAGCAGGGCGAAGGGGAGGGCGAGCAGGAAGAGGAGCAGGTAGAGAGGAGCAGAGACCAGCACATACAGTGCCACGAAGGAGCAGGGCTCCTGCGAACGTCGACGCTTCTCCAGCGAGGTGGCCACACAGGAGCCCAGCATACGGTCCAGCAGCCAGTAGCAGGGAAATACAAGGATCCATGACAACCCATCCAGGAAGTGCAGACAGGCACTGGAGTAGGGGGAAGTATGGAGGACCATATCGCTTTCTTTCTTTCTTTGCCTCTCTAGCACTTTCTCCTTACCACACACTCACGCCAACTATACGTGCTCATAAACATACACTGTCTATCTGTCTCTTTCTATGAATATAAATAACAGTGGGCCCGCTTCAAGATGGTACAAACACAAAATAAATAAACTAAACTAAAACTCAAATCTAGACCCTCCCCCCGACTCTGAGAAAGGTATACTACATGATTTAGGTGTTTTTTCCATTTGCTGCCAATCCTCTTCTCTTCACTTCCTTCTCTCCCGCCCCTTAGCAGCTTTGTCGCCTATAGGAGGGGTGGAGTACTACAGTCTTATGGTAGGGGGTTTCCATGGCGAGGGTGTTTCTTCTTGAAGATGTATTAGAGATCAGAACTGCGCTGGCATCAACACAGGAGGGCTATGAAACATCGTACCCAGGATCTGGAAAGAGAGAAACAGGAAGAAATGAAGGGGGTAAGACAAAGCAAAGATCACTTGTGTGACAGCGAAGCGAGAGTGTAGCCACCGAAATGGACCATGTCAATTTCCTAATGTCTCCAAATGCTTGCAGATAAGTACTTCCCACAATTGTGTGCACTCACTGACAGAGATTACTACAGTCTGTTGTCCTGATAGGATTTCCTGATGGGCAGAGTACTGCATTAGTGTACTGATAAGTGTTCAGATACATAGTATCAGAGACATTCAGTAAATAAAATGGGAACTGTGCATTTACAGTGTATAGTGCCTTTCTCCAAAGCACTTACAATCTGCGTTCCATTCACATACAAACGGCAGAGGACAGGAAGGAAACCATGCAAGACACTTACAATGTGCATTATATTCACACACAGTGGGCAGAGGAAACCATGCAATGCAAGGCATCAACCAGCTCATGGGGAGCAGTTCGGGGTTAAGTGTCTTGCTCAAGGACACTTCAACTCTAAGCCAGTGATCAAACCGGGAAGTAACTGCTGTGTGCAATTGCTGTTTGTGGACTACAGCTTGGCATTCAACACAATAGTTCCTGCCAATTAGCTTGACACAAAAATCTGAAATCTGGGCCTGATTCAGGCAGGATAGCCCCATGTCATTGGAAACCTTTTTCCAAGAGTGAATCTTACAAAGACCTACAAAGTTTATTCCACATTTTGCCATACTTTAGACTCCAGGCTGCTAATTGTAATTGGCCTAGCATTTAAATAAAGGGTGCCAACCTCCTCGAAGCACTGAGCTCTGCTTGCTACTGAACCTAGCACAAGCTGCAATGATTCCCCTGCTGTGTGTCAATCTTCCAAAACCATCAACTGCACTGCTAAAAAACTTTACCACCCTCAAATTATGCCTAAGAAAGCCCTGCTAGCAGCCCCCTAGAGGCTATGCTGCTCCTTAAAGTCACCTGGACATTTTGGCCAAAGGGAGGTGCTAGTGGAAAGGTCATGAGATTACTCAAATGGTTAGGGGTCATCCTTAATGGAACATGAATACACTCAGCAGGTTCCATAGCAATCCAGCCAGTAATGTTGTTTGAAGTGGATCAGTAAGACGGTTCTCGATATGCAGGGGAAAGTCAGAGAGACACACGCACGCACGCACGCACGCACACACGCACACACACACACACACACACACACACACACACACACACACACACACACACACACACACACACAGATTATTTGCAGGTACAGTATTAGATAAGACATTATCAAATATTGGTAAGAAGGCAAAGAGGGGCTCATTCACAGCAGGACAACCCCCCGACGGCCAACAAACTTTACCCCTGTGGCAAACGCACATTGACTCAATAGTATCTGCTTACAGCAACACCACTTTGCAATGACATCTCCGTAGGAAACCTCCCTAAAGCGGCCCCCATGGACCATATGGTCCAAGCGTGAACCAACCAAACAGCGGTTATTCCTTTGTGTGTTGAGGCTGGTGCGGGGTAATTAATCACACCTGTCAATTAGTGTGTCCCATACGTATGCATTCATTGAAGGAAGTTTTCAACTTTCCATATGTTCAGTGCTGCAGTCAATTCCGCCTGGTTGTGTACAGAGAATGCTGTATGTGTGAATCTCGAAAAGAGAGATATTTTAATAAATACATGTTTTCTGCCACAACTTTTAAATGGATATGAAACTAGATGACCAGAGCTGACCCTTATTCGCAGCAGTTAATTACTGGGTGAGTACAAAGGCAGCGCTACAAGTAAAGGGGGGGGGGGGGGGGACACTGCCAGGGCTCTGCGCACACCGGCGCAGAGGGCACAAGCAGGCAGGGACGGGGAGAAGAACGGTTCGAGGCCAGGACAGCAGGCGAAGAACCGGATGACCACGGTGGACCACGACGGAAAGCTGGGCAGCGGTAAGCTGGGCAGCGGAGTGCTGGGCAGCGGAGGCTCCTGGATGCTGGGCAGCGGAGGCTCCTGGATGCTGGGCAGCGGAGGCTCCCGGATGCAGGACAGCGGCGAGCTGGGAAGCGGTGGCTCCTGGAAGCTCGGCAGCTGGCGGTGTGGGAAGCCATGATGACGAAGACGCCCCCTCGCCCGGTTCCCCCTGACGATTGCCAAAGGAGACCCAACAAACGAATGAAGCCGTCTCAACAAAGGCTGGCTCAGGGAACGCGGGGTCAACAGAGGTGCAGGATCGAAGAGAAGCAGAGGCAGACTATGGATTGTCTGCCAGTTGGTCTACTCGGCCGGCTTACAGACTGGCAAGAAACTAAAAACTGAAAAAACCTCTCTCCGCTGGGTCCAAATGGCTTGTTCATTCTGTCACGGTTTGAGTCCGGGCGGAATGTAGGACCCAAGAGCAGGAGAGACGGAGGCATAACGGGTAGGTTTAAGGGGTTTAATAACTCAAAAGGTAGGTATACAAGCAAGGGACTGAACTCACGATGTAACAACACGCAACATAATACAATGAACAAGCAAGGACAGGTTGCAAACACAGGGCTTAAATAGACAGGGAAATAATAAGACACAGGTGAACTCAACAGACAGCCATTCAGGCGGTCAAACATGAGGTTTGACACAGCAGGCGGGTAAAAGGGTCGAAAGGGAAACTGGTGAAACTAACTGACAATCAACACAGGGATAGGCTAGGACACAGGTGCAAGACAGAGCTAATCAGAGGACTGGTGAGACAAGACAGGAAACAGTACTACAAAATAAGGTACAGAACAAAAGCAGGGCAACAACAACAGAGTAACAGAATAACAAGACTACAAACAGAACAGAACAAAGGCCTAATAAGTCCAAGACCTTATAAGGGCAGGAAGGTCTAAATAATAAAGTCAGAGTGCGCGGCCCGAGGAGCGGACCGTGACAGGCCTACAGAACAGGCCTAAAGTGTCCACGACCATATAAGGGCAATGGCGGTCTAAATAATAACATCAAAGTCCACGCCACGGCCCGAGGAGCGGACCGTGACAGTGAGGACATTTACATAACTCACACACTGACATTTTTAACCACTTTCAACCTTATGTCCCTATTTTGGGCATGTCATGATAGGTGAACATTTTCTAAAGATTTCTGAAATGTAGCCTAATAATATTTTTGAACATCTGTAAAGATACATTTCGAAAGTTTAAAATAGGGCTTATGTGGATAAGTTTGTTCTTTTTTAACCCATTAAGACCCGAGGCCGAATCTACAAATGCCTTCTACATCAGTAGTTCTCACATTTCTTCTTTTTTTTTTTTTTTTTACTTACATTTTTATCCCACGATTTTGTAATCAAAATTATTCAAAATTTTTCAAACACGTTTTTTTTAATAGCCAACGCTAAAATCTAAAATGACACAGATGCTTTCCCGGTTTTAATGGGTTTAAAGGTGTGTGATATTTGTGGTGATATCTGTGTGATATATGTGTTGGCTGAGCTAAAAGGTTGTTGTTCTGCTAATGTAACTTTCACAAGTAGCAGCTTCAGCTTTTACCATGGAGAAGAACAATGCAATGCTGTCTGTATTTGTCCCCACAAACATTACAATGTGTACATTTCATTCATCATAATGTGTCCCTGGAGAGGCTCCTGTGAATATGGTTACCAGTAGTTGATTCCTCTGCAGTTCAGTTTAAACGCAGCTTACTGTCTCACTTGCTCCTCATTGGTTTCACTTTGTTTGAAAGCTCCTGTGAGGTGCTGAATACAGCGAAAGAGACTAAAGGCTTATGTTAATATCAAAGATGTTTGGTGTTGCCACGTGTGCCTACGATTCAGAAAAGATGACATGATGGCCGATGGTCTGTTATACCGTGCAGTATATTTCATAAACATATAGATACAAATCTAAGTCATATGTTTACTTCACAAGTAGGCTGCAGGAGGAGAGTTGATTGAGACAGAAGAGTGTATTCAGGGATGACCGAGCTGGGTGTGGGGTACAATTAGCATTGCCTTTTGTTTTACCTGGGAGACAGAAGGTCTGGGCATCCCCCTTCCTGGCCTATACAGTTGCAAATGTGTTGGGCAGGGGGTGGGGTCTCACCTTCCAAAGCTCACACACACACACACACACACACACACACACACACACACACACACACACACACACACACACACACACACACACACACACACACACACACACACACACACACACACACACACACACACACACACACACACACACACACACACACATGTACCTCTTCTTTAGATCTCAATGTGACAACTGCTATAAAGATAGACTGAAGTGTAACTAACTGTGTGTGTCACTCAGAGGCCGTGAGGCTGCTGATGGGACCTCAGGGTCCATGGAAAGCTGTTTTGTACTGTTTGGTACTATGAAATAAATTGGAAGAATCTAACCTCACTGACTGGAGTGAAGACTCAATTCATTCTACAACCCTTCATACACACCTCTGGAACATCAAACTAACTACAATATGGCGTTGTTGGCAACTAGAAGTGCAATAGGACCTTTACCAATATAGTGAAGTCTGTGGGTTCAGATACCACAACCGTCACAGATTAAACAATGGAGGGTGGTGGGGAAAACACTGATCAAGAAAATATACCCCCAATAGCAAATATCGCTTCCAATATAGATAGTGTACGGCTACCTGAATTCACCAGTTGGATTGGCTGAATTGATGAGTTTATGAATGCATGTTTGGCTGCACACTGCAGGTTTGACCGCCCGAAAAGGTCTTTAGACTGACAGACTGACCGGCTGATTGACTGACTTGTTGACATCCTGACGTACTTGTCTGATCTATCTGACATCCTGATGGCAGGCATGTCAACTTGCTGTATGAGCAGATTGTTTGCTTCAGGCCTGGAATCAGGATAATAACTTGTGTTCATATTTAATATGCTTAATATGTCTGGATGTGATGGTAATGGGTTAAACAATTGTTGCTATACAGGATATTCATTGGGCATCCATTTAGGAAATTAGAAAGTGAGTTAGAGCCAGACAGAGACATTTCACATCAACAAGTAGACAATAGACAGAAAAATGAGTGAATGAGAGCACTACCCTCCCCCCCTCTCTCTCTCCCCCTCCCTCCCTCTCTCTCTCCCCCTCCCCCCTCTCTGTCTGTCTGTCTGTCTGTCTGTCTGTCTGTCTGTCTATATATATATATATATATATATATATTTTATTTTTTTATTACATATAACTGAGTATAGAAAGCTTGGCTATGTGGAAATGTTCCGTGCATTATTCACACCCATACACACTAGATTATGATGAGAGACAAATTCATTGTGACACCAAAAGAACCCAGAGAATGTCATGCATATCCACATCACAGTGATAACCCACAAACTTCACTGCAAGACCTGCACACGTGTGGACATTTCTGTGCAGACTATATGCACGCATGCATAATATATATGTGTGCATAATATAAAATGCACAATTACACATAAACTCGCATGTGCACACAACATACAGGCACAGAAAACCCATGCATGCATGCACGCGCGCATGTATGCACAGATGCAGGCACGTGCACACAAACACATGCTCTCTCCTGTCAGAAGCTATCTTGTCTGCAGAGTTGTGTTTTCTCTCCCGCTGAGTCGATCAGCAGGGACCTCATGCAGGGAGGGGAAATGGCCACAGTAGTCAGTGCTATTGAACCGATGTCACAAATTATCCGGACCCTCTGCTGGCTTTTGCCAATATGTGCAACCATTCTGCTGAACACACTACTGGTGTTACTGATAAAGCTAAAAAACGAGAGAGAGAGAGAGAGAGAGAGAGAGAGAGAGAGAGAGAGAGAGAGAGAGAGAGAGAGAGAGAGAGAGAGAGAGAGAGAGAGAGAGAGAGAGAGAGAGAGAGAGGGGGAGAGTTGTCCAATTGGCTGGCAGTAAACCCTACCCTACACTCAGCCCGATCATTCAAATAGTGTCATTATTTCTTCTACAGCTAAGAATAATGGCACTACTACTCCGTTATCACCATTTCACAAGAGCTGCAAAGAACACAAATGGACTCAATCACTGGCAAAACGTGTTCACCTGTCTGAGAAAATATGACATCTCCTGTTGAGGAAGACCAACAGACTTCCACGAGATCTACCCAGGTTTGATAATATGAGTTTGATTTTAAAAATTGTGTTTTGCAAACCTTCAAGCACATCCACCCAGTGAGGGATTTTTGAGGCTTCCTCATCCTTTTCTTTTTTTACCAGCTGCTTGCAAAGCACGATGGTCAAAGAAGAGACTGACCTACTAGACATCCTCGACATATTCGCGACATGTTTTCAATCATTGGCTGTCCTTTAAGCCAATGGGATACTCTGAACGGGCGGTCTCGTCCTCCCAAGCTATGGCTACTAGACACGCCTCTCGCCTCTATGGCTACTATACACGCCTGCCATTGGTTCATATCACTGTGACACAAAGTAATATATAGGACAAAATGTAAGTAAAGTACTTGAGTAAATGTACTTATACTTTACACCTCTGCATACGAGCTGCGTAAGAGAGAGAAAAAATAAAGCATGCAGCTGGTATAATATGACTGGCAGTCATCATTTCTTGTTTCTTTCTTTTTTGTTTGTTGTTTCCCAAACATGTAATTTTGTCTTAGTATTAATTACATTATACAGAGAACAGTTGTGGCTACACTCCTCTCTTCCTCCAACCAACCCCTCCCTCTTAGTACTAGTGTAGGTTTCTTCAGAATTGCATTGTATATTCAATCCACTTAACAGTACACACCTAAACCTACACTCTGCCCGAGGGTGTATATATAATTGCACATACAGTTTTTGATTGATTTTGAACAAAAGTGCCCTTTTAATGTTGATGATCTGCTCGCTGCCTGCTTTAAATGACACACAAGAGAATACTCTATTTTACAGTACAAAGAGATGAAAACACAGAAGTGGTCCCAGTGTATCAATGAAATTTGACAAATGGTGCTCCGCTAACAAAGTGTGTGGGCACTGTTAATTAAAACAAATATATATATATTTTTACAAATGATAAATTGTAATTATTTTTAACTGGTTGCTAATAGGCTGACTGACTTTTTGGCTTTGTGTCTAGCAATATTTTTGTTTTAGTTTTTTAGTTTTTAGTTTGGTCACAAACCTATGTCAACAAGTATTCAGGTAAATGTTTGTCTACATTACATTTTAACCTGTAATATATATTTAACTGTAATATTAAATGATTATCTGTAAACTAACCACAACAACATCCAGCAACTTTCACGTTGTTTATCAGACAAGCAATCATCGCTGTCGGGCAGAAACTTTGTGTCTCCATGTTTCATCTTTCATGTTTTTTCATAAATTAATTCCCTATTTTATAGTTTTGCATAATGACAGTGTCATGCAAAAGTAGCCAAAATAACGAATTTATGCGGTGTAGTGAGCTTGTGGATATGTTATTTGTGCTATTGTTGTAAAGTTTTGAAAGATTTAAAAATGTTCACCTACTGTATAGTCCGTTTGTGGGTTTTGTAAATATTCAACCAATGAAAGGTATTAATTGACTAAATAATGACTAGATCCATTGGAACAAGTAATGTTTCCCATTTCCTGAAAAGTAGCGGTTTTGTACATACAAGGTTTCGGCCTGACACCGGCGATATCCACTAAGAGACAGACACAATTCCATGAATTGGGGGCAACTCATTAGGAAATACAAAATAATCCATAATGAAGTTAGTGATGGATGACTTGGGAATTGTTACTGAAACTTTCCCCATGAATCTACTACCACCCATTCCACCCCTGCTTACTTTCAATCAATATCGGTCACGACTCTTTTCTGTTCTGGCCCCACAGTGGTGGATGAACTTCCCACTGATGTTAGGACAGCAGAGTCACTGCCCATATTTCGCCGCAGGCTGAAAACCCACCTCTTCAGGAAACACTACCCTTCCTCTCTGCCTGACCTACTTGTTGTTAACTAGTTGTACGAACGCTTGTTTTTCTATTGCTGTATTGTTTATTGGATCTTGTTTAGTCGATACACTTATTTGTTTTAGCTCATGCTCATTTGATTTAGCAATTTTTGTCTCATTTGTTTAAGGAAATAGGTGGCTGATATATTGTACTTTTACCTTAGCGCTAGGTATACTCTTGGTTGCTTGTTTTTGCAGAAAATGCACTAAAGACTTCTGGTGATTAGTAGTTTTCGTTCCCTACCTATGTTGAATACACTTATTGTAAGTCGCTTTGGATAAAAGCGTCTGCTAAATGACTGTAATGTAATGTAATGTAATACTGTCGGGTGGACTAAACAGTGAAAAATGTCCTTGGTGGGCCCCAGGAGCGCCAGAGAATGTGTTTACATTGTGAGTATGCTTGTGTCTAGATATCAGTCACAAACACTAGTGTTTGTTTGCGTCATTGTGTATGTCTGCGAGTGTAAGACATCAGTGCACTGCACGCACGCGCGCACGCACGGACGCACGCACGGACTGTGACATCACTCTGCTCTCAGTATGCACTAGGGATTTCTGTTGTCATGGTGACCTAGCCACATGCAACTCGGAACTGTACTAGTGTGGCTGCCTGACAGCATCTGCCACGCATGCACCAAAGTGGCTAAAGCCATTAAAATGAGATTTAGGACTATGCAAGGGGTTGTTCCCCCGCAAACGTTGCTATTTTGGGACACCTGCCTTACCCGCAAAACACCTGCACTACCCTGCACTTAAGAGAAGACTGCGCTAGCCATTATCCCCAATCCAATCTTACGCACTCCTTTCTCACTGTCAGTAGTGTTGCCTGGTCTGATTATTATAAGCCACATTGGGCTTGTTGTTTTTTTAGACCTGGTTGCTTATTCCTCTTGCAAATTCTGGCAACCGCAACGGCGCACTGTTGGGATTTAACATGGACATCAAACTACCGACGTTGGGTTTCTAAGGTCTAGCCCTTGATTGCCTTTCAATAAAACCACATTTGATAGACATACGTGTCACCTACATGTTACTGATTAGAGAGAATTTTATATTTGTCTCCGCCAGGCCGAAAGGCATGGCGAGAGTATGTTTTACCCCCTGTCCGTCCGTCCGTGTGTCCGTCCGTGTGTCCGTCCGTGTGTCTGTCCGTGTGTCCTGTCCGTGTGTGACCAGCTAATCTCTGGCACCGTTGGCCCGATCGCTGCGAAACTGTGCACACACACGCCCTGGATGCCAATTCAGAACCTCTGTCCCAAAGTTTTCACATGGGCCTGTTATAGCGCCACCAGGAGGCCAATTTTGCAAAACCCATTTTTTATATTACTCCTACAGCTTTTATCCAACCGTCATGCAAATCGGTACACAGTATCTCTATACTCATGTGATCAATCCGGATCTGTCCAATCTTCCAGATTTCATCCTCATTGGCTAAGTTTGGCTTCCAAAGTTTGCAGGATTGGTCCGTTTTGAACAAAATGCCTCAAATCATGAACGCAGCTTGCGATTTCCCTGAAATTTCACACACACATTCCCGCTAGGCTGAGGAAGAAATGACACCCTTTTCACATTGGCCTGTTATAGCGCCACCAGCAGGTCTAATTTAGCAAAACTCATTTTTGGAACAAATCATGAATGCAGTATCCGATTGCTGTGAAAGGCCTAAGAAGAAATGGCACCCTTTTCACATTGGCCTATTATAGCGCCACCAGGAGGCCACAATAACGTACCAGACCTGGCGGAGACCTGTGCTCCGAGGAGCACTTTTTCTAGTTTTGTAATCAGTTCATTATTTCCTGCGTAATCGATTAATAAAACTGAAGTGTGTAATTTGGAGAGCATTGCATTGCACAACGCAAAAATTGTCTTCTTTGAATAGACTATCATCTTATATAAACACAATTGACACAAGGAATTGACACTGTCCCTTCAGCTGATTATAGGAAAATGTCCATTGCAGGCCTGCGCTCTACCAACCAATTTGGCATTGCGGGTGGTTTTAGATTCCGCTATGCGCTTTCCAAAACGTGTGTGGACAAAATAGCAATTTTGGGGATAATGCAACAACACGCCCACGGGCACACCTCCAAGCGCAAATAACGGCGTCGTCGGCATAATGAATAGCGGGTACAGCGGCAGCAAAATACTGTTTAGGGACAGCGCCAATTCCCTTATCCGTAATTCACCGATAGCGGGCAGTAATTCACAGCTTGTGGGCAGTGGGAGCGGGTAGAGCAGTGCCAATTAGGGCACGCAGCCTACAGCACATGCTGAGCATGCAAAACGCTGTATAATGATGTGAACATACAGTAATACAGTATACACACACGCACGCACGCACGCACGCACACACACACACACACACACGCACGCACGCACGCACGCACGCACGCACGCACGCACGCACGCACACACACACACACACACACACACACCACACACCTGCTGTGGGATAGGTACGTTAGGTGTGATCAGAACAAACAAGCTAACAGCCGTTCTCAGGTCACAGGCGTAAAACACTCAGCTGTTTCCCCGTACACCTGTGGCTGAACGCTCATAAAAACATGCAGTAACACAACCCAACACGCTGACATTTTAGTAACTTTCAGCCTGGTGTCACTATTTTTGTCATTATACAGTACAATTGTAAAACAAAAATCCAAATTTTTCCAAAAGAGTGAAAACCTCACAACGCACCACGATGTGACTCTGTGCTTATAGCTGGCCTAGTTTCATTATTCTTCATACGATATAGGGATTTAGTGGTCAGTCTTGGTCTTGGTTTGGTCGTCTGCCTCGATTGGAAGGCACTTTGGGTTAAGTTAACTCCTGTTATTTTAAAATAACAGGAGTTAACCCGGTTAACTCCTGTTTTTTAAAATGTTCTACATAAAGAAAGGTGACTTGACATGAATTGGATTTTTGAAAATCAGATAATCACAGTTACCAGGCAGTGAACATTGAATGCAAACACTGAAAAATGTGTATTCCATATGCCAGCAGCAACAATCACTCTTATATGAGGCAAGAATGCTTTTTACAAATCACAACTTCAACTGGTTGTTTTGATTCATAGGACACTGTATAGTAGAGTCACTGATATGATATATGAGAGAGAGAGAGAGAGAGAGAGAGAGAGAGAGAGAGAGAGAGAGAGAGAGAGAGAGAGAGAGAGCGAGAGAGAGAGAGAGAGAGAGAGAGAGAGAGAGAGAGAGAGAGAGAGAGAGAGAGAGAGAGAGAGAGAGAGAGAGAGAGAGAGAGAGAGTATGATATGCCTAATTAGCGGCAGTTGAACCAATGTTCTGATGTGGTGCTGCTGTATATCATGTATGTTGTCACTATCATTTAAGCTTAATTTGTAGTCCACCGCACGATGGCATCGATGGCTGAAAAGGAAACAATTTCAAGCTAGACTGAAAATGATGTTGTTTTTTCCGACAAGCAATCTGGAATCATCCAGATGAGTGACTTAAGTTAAATACCCACAATAGCAACAAAAAAAGAGAAAAAGGCTATTATAGCTCAAAACGACTCTTGGCATGCTGTGTGTGCGTGTATGCGTGTGTGCGTGTGTGTGCGTGTCTGCGTGTGTGTGTGTGTGTGTGTGTGTGTGTGTGTGTGTGTGTCTGTGTGTGTGTGTGTGTGTGTGTGTGTGCGTGTGTGTGCGTGTGCGAATCGATGGTTGTGCCCAGCTCTGACTTTGACCAGGAGTGATGCTGAACCAGACAGAAGGTCAGAACAGCACTCCGGACCATCTGTGTAGCTGCACATGTCTCCAACAGACAGCAGTTTTCATTGAATAAATCCATTTAGTTTAGCCTACTGAACTCATACTGTAAACCCTGTAATACAAGTCTCATCTATTCATATCTCAAAGCCTCTCTCTGTTCCTCTCTGTCTCTCTCTCTCTCTCTCTCTCTCTCTCTCTCTCTCTCTCTCTCTCTCTCTCTCTCTCTCTCTCTCTCTCTCTCTGTCTCTCTCTCTCTCTCTCACTTTCTCTTTCTGTCTGTCTGTCTGTCTGTCTGTCTGTCTGTCTGTCTGTCTGTCTGTCTGTCTGTCTGTCTGTCTGTCTGTCTGTCTGTCTGTCTGTCTGTCTGTCTGTCTGTCTGTCTGTCTGTCTGTCTGTCCCTAGTGTAATTGTGGTTGTATAATGTGGTTAGTGGAATCATATAATGCCATCAGTATGAGACACAATGTAATCAGTGCAGTAACTGGATCAGAGCCTGCCACCACCTGCTCTTGAACAAGGTACAAACATCCCTCACACAGAGAAATGTGTTGGACAAGCTGGCTGACGTAAACGACAGCTGATACATTCAGTACAGTGGTAGCCATCCGAAGACATCACCCTATCCTGAAATGTTCCGCTATTATCACTGCATACGGTGCTAGAAGTTTCCCCACGCTAAACTGACCGAGCAGTAATTCTGTGGGAGTTTACAAACTATGTGGATGGATCAGCAGTATAGAGCATGGCCGGATGGATGGATGGATGGATGGATGGATGGATGGATGGATGGATGGATGGATGGATTGATTTATTGGTTCATTCATTCATTGTTGCCTGTGGCTATGCGAGAGTGGAAGAGGTTGCCTGAGAGGTTAGAGAGAGGTTAACCCATCTGTCTGAAAAAGAGTGCCAGCAGCGGGATCCGATCATAGGGGGTTAGGATCGGCAGTCCAATGCTCAGCGAGGCACACCACTAGACTAGTTAAAGAGTTAGGGTTTTAGGCTGTATTAGAATGTGACAACGCCCCCATTGTCCCCTCTGGGGGCGGAGTCCTTGTTTTCTCGTTTTTGCATTCAGTCAATCGCAAGGCGGCAGACTTGGTAGAATTTCGCTGTAGAACAATATCACGCCTCCCGCCCAATACCCCCTGCTGACAGGTGCCGCCCCAGCCCGTAGGACTACATGCAGTGACAAATATCACCCTCCCGTCCGGCTCCCCCCCCTGCGAACACGGGCCAATTGTGTTCGCATAGATGCCTGACAAAGGTGGATTCGAACCCACAACCTCCATGGTGGAAAAAAAAGAAAATGCCATTTCTAAGAGCCAAGAGAAAATCCAACAATTTTGGCCATAATAATGGAAAATGTGAAAACAGAGGACAGGCTAGAATGAGGAGCCTAGTGGCTGAACATGGGGAAAAAAACTACACACTAAATGTATCCCAAAACCTTCTCCTGCATGTCAACTTCTTTTTCTCCTTTTCTCTTTTTCTCCCAATCCATGAATGTTTTCTCATGGTCTCTTTTTCCGTTCTTCTCATCCCTCTTCAAAGCGCATGATATATAAATATCATATGGAGTCACAGCTTAGCCCATCTGAAATGTGCCCAGCTTCTGCATAAGGCAAACGCTATTCTTCAGGATCATCCCCATCCTCATACTAGTGAATTTCACATTCTTCCCTCTGGTCAACAGTTTTAAAACACCAATGTGTGGGACTGGAAGATTTAAAAAGTACTCCATCCCTGCAGCTGTTACCCTAGATAATAAATAAAGGTAGCTTAATGTAATTCTTATCTTTTAGTAGCTTCCCTCAGTGTCTAAGCGATATTATTCTGCCTTATATTTGTTTATTGGCTCTGTTTAAAAAATAAATATATATATTATTGTGCTTTTAATATGTTTTTGTTAGTATTTGTTTTACAGTATATTGTCCTATGTTGCATTGTATTTTGTATTGTGGGAATTTGGATTTACTGTCTGCACTGTAAGTTCACCTTCGGATACAGTAAAGTTGACTCTCACCGTGACCCAATAAAGCGGAAAAGCCTGTAAATAATCGCTATAACATCTCCTTTGGAACATTATGTAACAGGGAGAATGGTAGGCTGTCTACTGGGGGCTTAACCTGGTTGTGTTTTATGATTGTTTTGGTGTTACAAACTGTGCACCGCAGCCACGGCTCTCATCATCTCACAGTATGACCACTGACTGAGTCATTGTGGGGCCGTATTGAAGCAATATTGTTTTGTAAATGTAAAATACAAAATACACCATCATAGGATGTATATGCTATAAAATAAGCATAATAGGGTGATGATGCAGAAATGGGTTTAGTTGTAGCTGGGCTGCTGCAGGTTTTGATTTGTATAAAATCTGATGGGGGACATTTTCTTAACCACTTATTTGTACCTCGTGGTACGACAAATAGCTAAAATAGCCGATCTGCAAGCCATACAAGAGCAGAGACATGGATTTCCCAGATCCCCGAGAAAATCGAACCCTGTATACCTGGGTGATCTTACAGTATGTGTGGACTGCAGTAGCAAATTTGTATAACCTGATCTGTGCTTACAGCATTAGGAATGATCTTTGCTGTACAAAAGTCACATTATGAGTGAGCCTGTGTAATGGCAGGCTACATCTTATATGTCATGACATGGACATAATGCTCTGTGTGTTTACAGACTTTGCACATCATTGCTGTCTGGCAGAAAACGTATATCTCCATATTTCATATTTTTTGTTGTGAGCTTGTAGATCTGCTATTTTCACCTATAATCTGACATGCCCAAAATAAGCCAGGTTGAAAGTGGTTAAGTCTGTGGGTTTTACCAATGAAAAGTATTAACTTCTGACTAAATAATAACTACATTGAATCAATTGGAGCACAGGTTCTTTATTACATTTCCTGAAAAGTATTTTGGACATACTGCCTGGCAGCGATGATACATAACATTAATATAGCATGCGTTGGGATTAACAGCCTATATTTAGCCTACTGAAGCATAACCTATGAGTAAAGTTGTGGGTAATAAGTTATGAATTTTTAATTGATCCCTGGTCTAGGGTAAATATTGAAGCTATGTGCTGTATTGTAGATTGCAAATTAGTATTAGATCATGACCCTTAAGAAGGCAGCTCTTGCAGAAACATAGATGAAATAAAAAACACAGCAGAGGAGAACCTGAGTCTAATTCTTTTGATGTTTACGCTTCACTAGTCGGCTTTAAGTGTGCACCATTCTGCAGATAAATATCAGATAGCCAACATCTGTAATAACCCTCTTTGTGTTATCTAAATTATTACACATTACACAGTGGAATATATTACTCACGTTATAAATATTCATGATTTCCATTCTTTGACATAATTATTACTATGTCAAGTCTGAATTAATATGTCTCTCCATAAACAACTATGTTATTCTGGGAGGTTGCCAATGTCTTTAAGGCAGCAACAACTAACTATTTCCATCGGTTTGAAATGTTGCGTATGATGGCCCTAAATACTAGGGGTACAACGGTTAAAAAATTCACGGTTCGGTTCGATATTTCACTGTTCACTATTTAAGGACGTGGAGGTAAGACAAACAAGCGCTCCTCTTCCCCAACACTCCATTGAACGTGGAGTGGTGTTGTTGTGAATGGCAATGGGTATGGTGCACCAGCTTAATATGTTGGTGTGAAAACCAACCACATTTCGGTTCGTTCTGTACAGGCTGTTCGGTTCGGTACAGGGCTGTTCGTTTCGGTTCAATATTTTACACCCATACTATACCTGTAGCCTATTCATCACAACAGCAACACAATGCGACACCATTAAAAACCACTTTCATAGAAAAATTACATTTTTTTGTATAATTTTTTAAAAGTATAAAATAGGGCTTAAATGTTAACTGGCCTATGTAATTACCTACCTACTATATGTAGCAGTGCCTTTTTACTTCTTATGTTAAAGGTAGGGTAAGTGATTTGCGTTGGTTAAAATAATTGTTAAATAGCTCAATATTCTGATAGTACTCATTGCTATAGAGTGTTTGTTCAGTATTAGGAGTCTCCTTGTCTCTCCACCTCTTTATTAAACAGAAAATACATTTTCGTTTCAGTTTCAGTTTCATTTCCAATTTTATCCAACCAGGACAGAGAACTCAATCAGGATACAGATTAAACAAGTGAAATGGGAAGTGATGACACTAAGAAATGAGCATGCAAAATTGGAACTGGAACACTATACAAATTAAGCTTAAAAATGGGTACTTTCTCCTGATTGGCTAAGATTTTGACACCTACCGAAAAATGTATTTTCTGTTTATTAAAGAGCTGGAGGAGACGGGGAGACATCTGTTACTGAAAAAACACTCTATAGCAATGATTACTATCAGAATATATTTTAACCTTTTAACAAAATACTTTTTGTTTTAACCAAAAAATATCACTTACCCTACCTTTAACTATGTTTTGGGCCTACTGTACGTGTTAGTGTCACATTAGGTGATGATAGGAACTAAAACAATAAACACAACATGATAATGTATCTGATAAATGTGTTCCATAAATCATTTGACAACTTAAAATAGCTGTGGAATAATTATGTGCGTTCAGACCTGGCAAAGACAGGTCTTAGCCTACTTGCCAGCTTCAGATTCAACGGATTATGTTGATGACTCAAAACTACCCATCAACCCCTTGGACAGCTACCGTATATAGGCCATAGTGGTGCACGTGTGTGTGTGTGTGTGTGTGTGTGTGTGTGTGTGTGTGTGTGTGTGTGTGTGTGTGTGTGTGTGTGTGTGTGTGTGTGTGTGTGTGTGTGTGTGTGTGTGTGTGTGTGTAGTTGTGCTTATGAATATTCCCATTCCTGTATCTATATTTGTGTGTGCAATTTACATGCTCTTTAATCTAAAGCATCCAGCTTGTGGTAGATCAATAAGGCTGAGCTCATGTGCATCAGCGTGCATCATTCTACTCACTATCATATGCAACACCCCTCCCCCCATATGTACTCCAGGATTTATACAGTGAGAGGGCACTTAGAAATAAATGTATTTCTGTGATGCGTTGTGAGCTTGCAGATCTGCTATTTTTGAGTATAAATATTAAGCAATACAGTACAGACAGGAAATATGTTGAAACGTACAGATATTCCGCCATGAAAATGAAACAGCAGATGGATACATACAACATTGTAAAACAAAATAAACACACAAAAACATGCATTGAAAAAGAAATCAAAGTTGAAAGCATTTGATATGAAAAAAATTACATAATCTCTCCTAACACTGTGAACATAATTGCAGCAGCCACCGTCTGTTGACCTTCCAATGAACTGCCTATCAAAGCATTATCAGACTCTTATCATGTACACGTTCACTTTTAACCACTTAAATCCTATATACTTTGTTGACAGGTGTCCCCCAGGGTCTGTACTTGGCCCCCCTCCTTTTTTCCCTCTACACCAAATAAATCTCTTTGGCAAAAATAGCCGATCTACAAGCTCACAATGCATTACGCTGCAACACGTTGGGTGCTTGTAGATTGGCTATTTTCGCCAACGTTCGCCTATCATGACATGCCCAGAATGGGAAAATGTCATGTAGGGTTCATGTGGATAAGGAACACATCCAATTTTCTTGTCTTCCCCTTATAATACAGTGCATATATGTGTGTGTGTGTGTGTGTGTGTGTGTGTGTGTGTGTGTGTGTGTGTGTGTGTGTGTGTGTGTGTGTGTGTGTGTGTGTGTGTGTGTGTGTGTGTGTGTGTGTGTGTGCGTGCGCGCGCGTGCGTGCGTGCGTGCGTGCGTGCGTGCGTGCGTGCGTGCGTGCGTGTGTGCGTGAGTGTGTGTGTGTAGATGTTCATCCGGACATTATCACTCTCTGTGCATTTACTCATCAATACACGAGCAGTAGATTAGCATGCACATTACTCCCATTCACACAGACGCAGATACCACATATAAGTGTATGTGGACATGTGCATGTCAACAGGTAACATGTGACAGTGTGAACCAAGCCCCCAGATTGCATTGAAGCCATAGACCGTAAAAAATATGGACGAAGGGAACGGTCACCCATTGGTTTCTACAGACCGTAAATGAAGCCGATTGTTCAGGAACGAACAATCCGCCATCTTTAATATACACCATTGGGCACGGCGGAACTTAAACGCTATTGCTTGAGACCAGACAGACCAGACCAAACAATCCCCAAAGAATGCTATTGGTTGGGTAGCTTGTCAATCAAGAGCAGGGGCGGGGAATGAATGCTATTGGTTGTGTAGGTTGTCAATCAAATCATCCCGCCCCTCCTGGAGCATAGCCTACTTTATCGTCAATTTTAGAATAAATGGGACCATAATTTAGCAAAACGCATATCATGATGATTGAACTTCTTAAACCCTTTTGCTCTTTGGGGAGCATAGGTCATTTATGAATTTCCTCCAGCTAGTTCGGTGTTGGGCGATCTTCTCTGCTTCCTTCCAAGATGTTCCTTTTTCCCTGAGTTCCGCCTCGACATGATGATTGAAAGGAGACTTTAAACTAGCGACTGGAAGTATATAGTATTTATGACAATTTTTATTAAGGTAAGAAAATCTAGTCTAAAGTTCGTCAAAAACCCATCCGCTTACAATGAGAGAATATTATTTCTGACACCTGCAGGCCACCTACAGGCCATTCATATGAACTGTCTCTCTTCCGTAACGGCCTCATTGTAAATATGTCAGGCTGGCCCCTTGCTTTCTGCTTTGGCAATGTAAACGTATGTTTTCTCATGCCAATAAAGCCCTTTGAATTGAATTGAATTGATTGAAGCGCATTGGACATGCTGGCCATTCATAGGTACTGCAGCTTATAACGGCCTGGGGCTTCTGTCACGAACGAGCGAAACCGGTTTCGACTAATGGGCTCGACAAGCTTGCGCACAGGGTTGCAGGTGACGCAAAACGCATGGAGGTGACGCAAAACGCATGTAGGTGATGCAAACCGCATGGAGGTGACGGAAAACGCGTCACCTTCGTGACGCAAAGCGTGTCACAGAAGCCCCAAATAGGCCCCGCCCGTCACATTTCCCAACCCGGAAGAAGGGGTGATTTAAGGAGTATGCACTGGGTGAGCAACTCAATGCAAGTGGATGGGCGGGGATTTCCGGTGCCCTCTCTATTATTTTATAACTCTATGGTGTGAACACACACACACACGCACACACACACACACACACACACACACACACACACACACACACACACACACACACACGACACACACACACACACACACACACACACACACACACACACACACACACACACACACACACACACACACACACACACACACACACACACACACACACACACACACACACACACACACACACACACACACACACACACACACACACACACACACACACACACACACACACTCACACACACACACTCACACACACACACATGCTCCACTTCAATGCCTCCCACTCTGTTAACGCATGTACATAGGCTACATCCAAATCAAACACACTTGACAGTTGACACGCTCCCTGCCCTGGCTGCCTTTAGACAGACCAGTATAGATTGGTCTGACATTGATTTGCACTACATTTGTTCAGACTAAAAACGGTCCGCTGATCTGATGTGAAAGAACAGTCAAACATCCAACAACAAATTCACTCATGTCATGTGTAGGGTTGCCAACTATACCTGAAATTCAAATAAGGCTCACAGAAAGACTCACACACAGATCCTCTAGACGACTCATTAACCGACTGCAGTAAAAAAATAAATCATGCACTGTACAGTATGTCTTTTGTGGTGGTTTGAAATGCAATTCAAATCTGGTTTCGAAAGATGTGTCTATTTAAGTCTGGATTCTCAACGAAGTCTGATTTATACTTCATATACAGTGTTGCCCATTGAAAATAGGCAATTTACACGATGGACGGCCCCAAACTTCATCACCACAGAGGCTAGCATGTTGGTTTCTATCATATCTGGATCCGAAGAAGGCCCAACTCCAATCAGATCAAATAAGAACACAGTTTAGGTTTCAAATAAACACAATACAAACAACCACAGATCTCGTGGAACACTTACTTCATTCTACAACCAACACTCACTCACCCATGCCACAAAAAGATCTGCTTCTCACACCTATGTCGTTACATCGTTACCACAGCCACCAATGCAGATAGATGGACAACCTGAATACACAAATCCGCTCTGATCACTTGTAAATAGCAGTGTGGACAGTCAGTCCTAAAGATCAGATTTGAGAAACTAATCGGATTTGCCTGCAGTCTGAACAACATTGAGTTGGCATTGTCTGTTTCCAGTGTTGGTAGAGTGAGTGTGATACTTATGTGACACAGAATGAGTGGAGCAATGGTGACGTTGAACATTGGGTGAAAGAGGTAAAATGGAACCCATGACCCTTCTCCAAAATGTCATCTAAGTGAGGAACTTGAGGGAGGGCGCAGTATTTCTGTAGCAATGACTCTTTGAAAAGTACATTGGTCACACACACACACACACACACACACACACACACACACACACACACACACACACACACACACACACACACACACACACACACACACACACACACACACACACTGAGTACACATAGGCACACTGAGTACAAATAGGCACACACAGGAACATCAATATTCTATTTTTAACATTAGAACGAAGATTTACTTTCACATCCTGTAACTGGGAAGCAGGCATCATGGACCTAACATAGAAGTGATGTCTGAATAGAATGGATGCAACACTTCCTACAGACGCTAGATCATTTAAAAGCTGATACCAGCACATTGAGTCAGCGCTTGTCGTATGAAATGTGCTATATAAATAAATGTGACTTGACTTGACCACATTAACACTGATTGGTTGGAAGGCAAGCTATCAAAGAGCTGAACATTTGCTTCCACTGTTGCCCAGTGGTTATTTGAATGGACTATTGACTGATCCTGAGTCTGAAGCTAACTCTCTAATTTAAGCAAAAGATCCCGGGTCCATTCGGTTACATTTGTAGACTCAGAGTAACAAATGGATAGATTAACATTTTATTTTACTCTATACTAATTTCAGATTGTGCAAACCTCACATCATCTTTGTGCTGCTAATATGGGATCGCAGTAGGATGAAAGAAAAGGCACGAAATTATAAGGGAGTAAGGTCATAGGAATCAATGAAGAGAGTCGAGGAACAAATGGCCACAGGTTCACTGGCATTGTCCTCCAGGGAGAGTGGTAAATGTTGCCATGGAAATGGACCAAAGTTCAGGCCTTAGCAAACACAGGTAAGTGTTAGTAGCCACTGTATATGAGAGAGAGAGAGAGAGAGAGAGAGAGAGAGAGAGAGAGAGAGAGAGAGAGAGAGAGAGAGAGAGAGAGAGAGAGAGAGAGAGAGAGAGAGAGAGAGAGAGAGAGAGAGAGAGAGAGACAGACAGACAGACAGACAGACAGACAGACAGACAGACAGACAGACAGACAGACAGACAGACAGACAGACAGACAGACAGACAGACAGACAGACAGACAGACAGACAGACAGACAGACAGACAGACAGACAGACAGACAGACAGACAGACAGAAAAGGAAAGGAAAGCAGAAACAGAAGAAACAGCAGAAAGAGAATATATATTGAATGATATATTGAAACATAATGGAAATATACAGAGGGTAGAAAGAGTAGAGATCAGTTGAAAAGGAGAAAAGATGTGGAATAATGTGAAGATCATAATACATTAATTACTTTATCAAATTAAATGAATTAAACGTAAAGTGCAGTTGTTTCCTTCTTTAATAACATTTTTAACCTGTAAAACACACACACACACACACACACACACACACACACACACACACACACACACACACACACACACACACACACACACACACACACACACACACACACACACAATGCAGTATGTTGAGGTCAGAACATAGGCTGGAGGCTGTGTACTGTAGGTAATGAGAGAGCATCAGAGTGGTTCCACAAGGACACAGTTATGAGACGCGCTCAATGTGGATTTCGCTTCCCTATTATCAGTGAGAGATGGGCTGCCGAAGCCACACACGTTTCAACCATAAACCACCACATCTGACACACACAAACACACACACACACACACACACACACACACACACACACACACACACACACACACACACACACACACACACACACACACACACACACACACACACACACACACACACACACACACACACATGGCATTTCATTCCATTTTTATGCTGATGACAGCCAGATCTACGTCCCCCTGAAGAAGAAAGACGCTGCTCCTAAAGCTCTTCTCTCTTGCCTGGACGACATTAAAGCCTGGATGGCCCTAAGCTTTCTAAGCTTTAACGAAAAGAAAACTGAGGTGGTGGTGTTTGCCCCAAATGGTTCTTGTAACCGCCCTCCATTTGATCTAGGCCCCCTGGCTCAGTTTGTGAAGCCAACAGTCTCCAACCTGGGTTTTAAAATGGACAACGAGTTTAAGTTAGATCGCCAAATTAGTTCAGTGGTGAAGTCTAGCTTTTTTCACTTGAGACAGCTGGCCAAAGTAAAACCCTTTTTAACCACACAGCACTTTGAGACAGTAATCCATGCATTTATTACTTCTCGGCTGGATTACTGTAACGCCCTCTATCTTGGAGCCAGTCAATCTTCCCTTGCACGCCTCCAGTTAATACAGAATGCTGCTGCCCGTCTTCTAACTGGCACGCGCAAGAGAGAGCATATAACTCCCATCCTCGCCTCTCTCCACTGGCTGCCCGTGCACTTTAGAATCCAGTTCAAGGTTCTGCTTTTTACCTTTAAATCATTAAGTGGTCTCGCCCCTCCATACCTCTCTGAGCTCCTCCACCCCTACTCTCCTGCCCGCTCCCTCAGGTCAGCTGACCAGATGCTGCTGGAGGTTCCGAGGGCGAAACGGAAGCTTAGAGGGGACAGAGCTTTTTCGGTCGCGGCCCCCAAGCTCTGGAACGACCTTCCCCTGCAGATTAGGCAAGCCCCTTCTCTGGCCATTTTTAAAACCTCTCTTAAAACGCACTTTTATTCTTTGGCTTTTAACATAGCATGAGACCTCTGACCCTGTGCTGCCCCCCCCTCAGTTTTTCTTGTTTTGTGTGTTGTCATTGTATACTGTGTTTTTAGCTACTGTTTTACTTATTACCTATGCACTGTACAGCACTTTGTGGCAGCTGTGGTTGTTTGAAATGTGCTCTATAAATAAAGTTGAGTTGAGTTGAGTTAAACATGGACAAATATATTCAATAATGTTACCCAAACATCATCCATAAGTCCATAAGCAGAAGTCGTAAATGTTTAAAAATGTTTAAAAAAAAAGATTCTCCCTTTCCCTCCCAGCCCATCTCTTCTTCTCTCTCCGTTGCTCTCCCTCTCAGCCAAAATATACATGTCCACACAGTCTGTTCGCAGTAATCTGCCAACAGCATCCGGCACTCAGTGTGCATGGTCGCTCGTGCGTGCACAGTGGTGGACCTAAGTACATTTACTTGAGTACTGTATTTACTTACAGTTTTTGAGTATCTGTACTTTACTTAAAACTTCCACTCCACTACACTGTACATTTCAAAGACAAATATTGTTTTGACTCCACTACATTTCTAGGAAGGGAAAAGGTACATTATAGAATAACCACTTAAGCCAGATAGTTAAAATAGCACATCTACAAGCTCACAACGCATCACGATATGATGAGTTGTGAGCTTATAGCTCGTCTATTTTCAGTTGGAGATTATGATGTATTGAATTTGAAATGGTTACCACAGAAGCCTGTCATGCACTACGGAATACATGGCAAAACAAGGGAGTCCACACACAAGTCAAACGTTTTAAACTTAGATTTATAGTTTGAAATTAAAGAAAGTATGGCAATAATCAAAACATAAACGGGTATGAGGTGTGAGCAAGTCAGTAATCAGTCACATCTGCAGTGTATGGATGTATGGAGTGTGCTGTGTGAGTGTTGTATAAAAAGGTGGAAGGCAACTGAAACAAAAAGAGTTAAGGTCATTACACACCGGCGTTTATGCGAATATACGCACAATTCGGACTCGGTCCGAATAAATAAAATACGCTTTTTCGCTCCGCGAAACTGATGTGGAAGCTTGCATTGACTTTATATGTTTAAAAAAAAAGAAGTATTATTCGCATGAAAAAATCGCCCCCGGTGTGTAGGACCTTTAGGACCCAAACAGGCCAGGTGGCAGCCGAAGCACAACCTAAGGAGGAAAGAAAGAGTAAGAAAGTTTGAAAGGAGAGGTCTCTATATACCTTCTCCAAACCCAGCTGTACTGACGGGCGACGGCCTGCTCCACTGCACTAATCACTGAGGCTGCCGGCTAGCCAACAGTGGAGGCAGAGAGGCATGGCCGTCACAAGCCATATATACTTCATTGTACAACAAATAATGGAAATAGGGTATCTAAAAGCTCACAATGTGTGAACACTTTGAACACAATAAATGTTATAATTTCACCTACAATCTCACACAAAGGTAGAGGCAACTCCCCTCAAAAGTTGCTCAAGGAGATGCCAGATGTGTATTGTAATGAGTGCTTATTTTCTGCATCCTAATGAGCTTCTATTTCACAGACGCATCACAGATCTGGAAGAAATGCCTTTGAATGCTGACCACAGTCAGCTTATCCCATTTGTTGTCAATGGATAGCTCAAGCATGAGAGGATATCTAGGATGTACTGTATCTAGTTTCAAGATTCGGCACAGACCTGTTTGTCTTCACAGATCTTCACAAAAGACTTTTACACGCTGAAGACCATCCAAGCATTTCGTTCCTGTCGGGTGGAAACTGTCTCGTCATGTACAAAACAGTTCCATTTTTAAAAAATATTAAAAAATATTTTAAAAACTAATATAATGAAAATAGTCGATCTGATACAACGCGCTGTGAGCTTGTAGTTCTGCTATTTTCACTACTTTTGTGCGACCTTCTTGTATGATGAAGTAAGGATTTATAATGCTTGCTGTTGGACCAATGGTACTTCGGAACAAGGGTGTCTCGGACAAATGCCATGTCACCTTTTTCGTCATCAAAAAGCCTAAAATAAGCGTTGTATCATGAAGTTTTCATTGAGTCAAAATGCTACTGACAAATACATGTAAGCACCTATGTTAAGCCTGATTTATACAAAAAAAAATTAACAATAGCACATCTTCAAGCTTACAATGCGTTGCACCGTGACACTGTTGTACAACAAAGTATATTATTGTTGTTGGGCCATGTATTGCATATTAGCTTAAATTAATTCATTTATGGAACATCTAAACTTTAAAGCATGGCAGACCATTTCAATCAATACCATACACATTCATGAATGTGCGTGTGTGTGTGTGTGTGTGTGTGTGTGTGTGTGTGTGTGTGTGTGTGTGTGTGTGTGTGTGTGTGTGTGTGTGTGTGTGTGTGTGTGTGTGTGTGTGTGTGTGTGCACTGCTCAGAACAATGACTTATATAATCTCTATGTGTCACAGTATAAAGTGAGGTCAATGTGCGTCTAGCAGGCATGTGCTAAATCCTGTGCCCTTTGCTCTGTGTATACGTGTGTGTGTGTGTGCGTGTGTGTGCGTGCGTGTGCGTGTGCGTGTGCGTGTGCGTGTGCGTGTGCGTGCGCGCGCGTGCACGTGCGTGTGCGTGTGTGTGTGTGTGTGTGTGTGTGTGTGTGCATGTGCGTGTGCGTGTGCGTGTGCGTGTGCGTGTGTGTGTGCGTGTGTGTGTGTGTGTCTGTGTGTGTGTATTTCCTGCCGGTGTTTTTTCCCCATTTGGCTCTGTGGACTTACTCCTTCATTGTCAAAACTTGGATAAGTAACAGAAATACTAAATAATTGATAACAAATACTGCACTCCATTAAACTTCCCTGCTGTGTCTTGATATAGCCATGATAAACCCTAACCATACTCAAAATGGAAACAGAATGCTGTTCTAAAGTTGTGACCACAGGAGTGTCACAATCAGGAAAGGTAAGATGTTGTCTATGCTAGCCTATTGTATGATAGCATAATATGTATCTCCATATTTCAGTTTTTTTTGTCATACAAGAGTGTCAGGCACAAATAGCAAAACTCCACCCTTCTAAGTCATAATGCAAAATATGACTAAACCCCTCTTTTCACAAATCTTAAAAAAAAAGCTGATGTATGCTGCTTCTGACATCCATGCATCTAGAGTTATGAAAATAGTTGAAGTTCAGGAGGAAGGACCACACGCCACGCCTAAACTCCTACCAGTCACCAATTTCAAGTTCTATAAATAAAGACAGGACCTACTCCCATTTGTGCCTCAGTCTTTAGTAGCCTCGTTCCCAACCTTTTCTCATCTACGAGGAGAAATGCCTGGTAATACCTAATGCAGAGTGTGTCTATAGGGCTTGTATGTACTTCCTCCAGAAGCTGTATTTTTCTACCAATCATAACACAGGTTTCATGCACAGATGAACAGATCGCAAAGCATCAACGTAAATTCCTTGGATGGTACTTCTGGTACTTCTCTGTTAGATACTCTAAAGTACAAGGTCTTGCACAGTGTGAGTCTTTGGCAACCAACCAAATCGACCAACTAACCCCAAATCATGCACCAAACCTATTGATCAGTCCTCCAGCCTACTGCTGATCTGTTTCCCCGTCTATTCTGTACTACCCTAATAAAACATCATAAGTTATAATTGTGGTTCAAAAATTGAGTGTGAGTGACTTACAGTTACACACATTGCCAACATTAGTTCCTGAAGTATTTTTTCCAAAATATAAAATGTGTGGCAGCACTGGTGTTCGCCCTCTGTTGACATTACATAATCAATTCCCATTTGTCCTACTGTACATCCACTGGTTGTAATGGTGGTTCTAATGTCCTGCAGCTGCTGTACCGGCGCCAGCATTAATCTCAGTCTCATCCTCTGCCTCCGCAGCATGTCGCTGCCTGACTTCTTCTTTTGCATATTCAAACCTGGACCTGAACTCGGGTTCAAATTCATACAGCACAGCTGGAACACCTCCAGCATTCATTTGATGGTTCTTTGTCTCATTTTGCAGAGCTGAGAAGAGTCATACTCATGTTGGTCAGACATGGTACAGCTGGTTTACACTTACTGATGTAATGTACAGTGATTATTACTGCACAGGTGCAAAAATACCAAATCCCCCTAACTTCATGCTATGGCAAGTTTCAAAAAGGTGAACGTGTGGGGTGATACCAATATTGGTATTTTTAGCTGTTATATTTATCCACATTTTCACAATAACAGATTAGGTCTATGAAACCAAATGTGAAAAAGCATTGCCTGCATCCTAAGACAGTCACAGCTCCCTGAGGCAGAGCTGTTTACCTTGCCTGGATAGCTTCCGGCTTTCCTTTTACCTCTTTTTTTTAAAATCTATTCTGATTATAATTCAACAAAACACTAGACAAAAGCTGAATGTAAATGAAGTGAAACACAAAGCACAAAAACAAACTAGAAAAGTGCGCTCCTAAGAGCACAGATCTCTGCCAGGCCTGGTTGACTACCCAGGGCTGTGTCAGTCGTGGAGTGCAGCCGCCAGCACACGAGAAAGATGCGGGGAGAAATAGAGTTTGTTCAACAGACGGTGCAACATTTGTGGTTCCCCCTATGGACAGAACTGAAACCAATTCAAAGCCCGCTCACAAATTAGTTTGACGTGTTTTTTTCAACAACACGTCAAACACGTCAATAGCACTCAATGAGTTAAGACGTGCTTTCTAATCAAAGCATTTGTCTCAAACTGAAACTGTTTTCCTACTCTGGGCGGGGGATAATGTTTCTGTAACAAACAGTGACATCTGTAGGATTTGTGGCACCACAGTAAAGGTGTAAATGAAATCGCTTTTGGCTCTATATACAGAATTTTGAGTCATTTTATGCGTTTTGGAGTTTTGGACAAGCTCTGTAGGAGTAGTACTGCAGTAGGAGTAGTGTATTTAGAAGAAAACTCAAAATGGCATAACATGTTGTCAGGTGGAAATCGGTGTGGTCTATTTGGGGAGTTGTTTGATGATCTAAGGAATCCAGGGAATTTGTATTTTATAGTACGACCTACAAACTCACAACACCAAATAGCAACCAAATAGCAACCTACAAGCTCACTACGAGCTTGTTGGTCTGCTATTTTCAGCGCACAGCACTGTCATACAACAGAACATACAGTACCTTTAAGCATCAGAAAAATCGCAGGGGTTTGAATTACCCTTAACTCTCTCAGTGCCAAGCCCCGAGTTATCCCGAGTTTTCTCTGAATACCCTCCCTGCCAGAACGAGAAATCCCGAGTTTTTACTTTTTACTGTGGTCGCGCTATTCTGTTTATTTTTCATGATCACTTTCACTTTCTGATTCCTTCAGACTCATTGGGTTCCGGTTTCATGATGCAGATTCCGTTTCCGGTTCTCATTTTTTTTCCGCTGTCATTTTCGGCCAGAATAGGGAAAGTCACGGTTTTTCACACAGTATAAAAAACAAACAGAGAGGTCCACTTCTATTCTCTTTGGTCTGGGTGACTAACAGTCATCGTAGTCGTGTATCACATCGTAATTTAGACCGATCAGCGATTGTCGAAAACGTCACATCCGGTTTATGACCGGATGTGAAGTTAGCCTGTTTGGGAGGGGGCGAGCGAGTCAACGAGGTGATCAATGTGTCGATTTGCTGCTCTCTACTGGTAGAACTGTCGTATGTGTATAAAACCGCAATCAGACAATTTATTTGAATGAAAAATTACAAAATTAAACAATTAAAAAACACAATTGCTGGCACTGGGGGAGTACTTTATGAAAATACTCTTGGCAGTGAAAGAGTTAAGAGTCTGCCTTGAAGGTTCTGGTTGGATTTGATTGTGTGCCAGCAGCTTGTGAGTGCTCTTCATTAGTGTGGTTTCCACATTGTTGTAAATAAGAGAGTGTTTTTGCACAGACCAGATACAAAGCATCGGAGAATCAGGATTATTGTGGGCTTGATCCTACGCCAGCGGGGCTACATATGATAGAGGCGAGGGTCAAAATCCATATGGAATCTTTGGAACTCTGCCTACATTTTTTTGTGAAGCAGTACGTACATACATCTTTAAGCTCACCTGACTAAATATGATATGAAATAAAACAAAGAGTGTCTCAGAACATTGCATCTCAATCCTGTGGGAAATGCATAGTCAAAGAAAGGAATAGCATACTCATGCTGTCAGGCTCATAACCCTGCCAGCATGAATGTAGGGAACAAGATAGTTGATAGTTGGCTGATACACATGTACTCAGAGACTCACACAGAGAGAGGGATAGAGATAAGAGGCACATGAAGAAAAATAGAGATAGGGAGGATAAAGTATACATGCACATAAAGGCATGTTGAAATGACCAAGCCCAGGCATTCAGAAAAGGAGACTTAATGAAAGAGTGAAGAAGGGATTCAGGGTGGAGGAGCGATCGGTAAGTGAATGTGGTGACTACGCCTGCTCTCTAATAAGCTCTACACAGTCTAATTAGGCTACAGCATCTGTAGGCTGTAATCTTATAGTCCATCTATATGCTGCTCAGTCATTATGCACGTAAAGCCTACTAGCTATCTAAGTATTAATGACATGGCAAGATTTAACCAGACTTTACCCCAATCGTGTGCTGCACTCAGACATGTAGGCTATATATATTACAGGTCTATATACGGTATACACTCTTTATACAGAGTTACATTTTCATTTTCAGATTCTGCTGTGTATGATACTGTTTTATATTTGACATTCAAGGTTGGATCAAACAGCTTAAGGACTAAGCTGTGCTCTGAAAGCTCACATCTTGAAAAATTGGACACATTTAGCTATTAGCTGGAGATCTTGTAGAAGAGCCCACCTCCCACACAAGGCCCATATTTCATGACTATGACACAAAAAGCATCTGCCGGGAATCACTTAACAGCTGTGACTTCTTATATTGATGGTACTGTAATTGTTCTTTATTTGAACGTTCATGGGACAATAACACAGAGCAAGAAAAACGTCTCCCGTTTCTTTACTCATGCATTTATGGAAGAGACTTGGAAAAAGAGAGAATATGTAGATACATTGGTCTTCCCCTTGACCCCCTTCTTCTTCTTCCCTTTCTCTTTTATGGAAATAACAAAAACGATGGAGCTTGCACAAAAACGAATTTCACCCAATGTTTTACACCTGCAAACCAGTGATGTGACAATAAAGTTGATTCTGATTCTGATACTGAATTCTAAATTCTATTCTATTCTATTCCACCGTGGCAAATGGAAACGGAATCCCACTGCAGGCAAATAACATGAGGGGTTTGCATACACTGTATGCATGTTTGCGTGTGTGACATGTGAGCAATTATGCAACATGGTCTGTTTTCTCTGCCTATACAAGCTTTTGCTAGATAATACCTCTGATTAGCCACAGCAGGCCTTGAGTAGGAAAACCAGCTTCTCTACAGTGTCAAGTAGGCCCAATCAAGCCCTCCTGAGCTCGCACTTCTCACCCCACCCACATCACAGCAGACCTACAGCTACTCAGCTAGCAATGTACTGTATGGTACTTACAGGACGAGAGAGAGAGAAAGACCCACTTGATGGCGTTAAGTCGTGGCACAAGTGAAGATTCTTTGCAGCTTAACACCTCATCGAGGAGGGGCTCCATGGAATCATACGGTTAGGCAACATAAATGTTTCTATAATGATTCATGCAAGGAGGCATGAGCTCGTCCCTGGCCTCCCTAGGTTGACAGAGGGAGTGTAGTGCCCAGGATTACATAGACAATTGGCACTGGGTGTAAAAAATGGGGTTCCAATATCATGGGATAAAAATTGATAAAAAAAAAAAAAATGACTCATGCTCATAATGGTTGTGTTTAATGCATGCAGGGTGCCGGTGCCAAATTATTCTTGTACGTCACCCTGCACCGCAAGTTTAATTTGGCCTATACTCTAAATCAATGGATGCATATGGCCAAACTATAGACCGGCACATTATTTTGTTATCTTGGCACTAGTGATGGCCATCCACCTGAACACTGAGAAACCAGATACACCAATATCAGGTGTCAATTGGCTCAGCGGTCCATTTAGCAGCCCCACCTGCATAACTGCCTGAGCTGACCTGCCATCTCCCCATGACCAGACCACCTGCTTGGTGTGTTGTTGAATGGAAACAGAGCACACTTTATACCCACTATACCCACCACCTCTACGCCACCTATCAGAGGTAAAATGTACAGTGAATTGTTCTTTTAAAAAAGCAGCAATAATGGGGCGCAATGTCATCACATAGCAAATATAGGCAAAAGTGCAACAGCTTAACAAGAAATATAGAGGCATTGAAACATATTCTTCCATGTCTCTCTGAATGTGTTGATGAGCTGCAAGGATAGTTTTATTGCACCTGCCTGACCCTCTTTCATCACATCAGCCAAAGCAGTGAAATAGAGACAGTAGGTTAGGCGCTCAGTGGCGAAGGAGGAAGAGCAGAAAGAAAAGGACAGGACTGGAAACTGGGTGAAGAGAAAAGATGGGAGAAGGGAAAGACCAGAGCACACAGAACTGAAGATCTAGTATAAAGCCAGTACCATTTTCAAAGGATTCAACATTACTGAATTTACACAATATGAACAGTAGAATCAAGTGTTTATTTATCCATTTGTGTGTCTTAGTTAACCCATTAATGCCGGGAAAGCATCTGTGTCATTTCTTATTTTAGTCATATTTTATACTTTGGCTATTCAAAAATAGCAGATATACAAGCTCATAGCGCGTCACTACATGCAGCGCTATGAGCTTGTAGATCTGCTATTTTCCACCAAAGACTACACCATGCATTGCAGATTTCACCCACTGTGTGAACCACATCAACTTCAAGACCCTGGTCTCTGACAAGCAGTTCTATCAGTGTACGTGTCGTGTGCATTCAGTCCGAACACAACCATGAAGCAAAACGGGCAGTGGGTCAACGCTGAAGTGTAGGCTACAAATGACAGCTTGGTGTTGTGAATGAACCGCTCCCATTATTCCATAGTGATCTATTCTAAACTAGTTTTCTTCGAGAATAATCCCTTTTACCCTATATTGCCTTTATTGGCGTGCGTGCGAGGACGTGCGCGATCTCTCACTCGCTCTCTCTCTCTCTCTCTCTCTCTCACACACACACTCACTCACTCACTCACTACACACACACACACACACACACACACACACTGAGAGAAGAGAGAAAGCGAGAATCTCTGAACATCCAATCCCTACTCTCATGCAAATAGAAGGCAAATCTTGAACCGACGGAGGGATCGAGGGAAAGATTTAGGTGCGGCTTTGTTAGACAATTATTGGCTCAATTAATTAATCGAGACAGACACGTAGCTTTGCTTTATGCGATAGATAGCCTACTATAAGCAACACGAATGAACAAATTACCTTAACGTAGTGACTTACAACTAAGCGATTAATAAACTGACGATAAAGAACCCATTTTATATTCCCTTATGCCAGAATTCAGACACAACAAAGGTTAAAATGCTACTTACTTTTGAGGTATTTCTCGATGGTGGGTTCTTTTTTTGGGCTGCTGTAATAACGGCTACTGTTTCTTTTCAATATTCTCCCCTTGTGCTGCTGTGCGATGAGAGGCTCTCAGATCCACGCTACACGCACCACTTCATGGCCGCGCACTGACAGAGCGAGAGAGAGAGAGAGAAAGGGAGAGAGAGAGAGAGTTGCCTCCATCCATGGTCGCCTCTCAGCACCACAACACTTTGAACAGCTCCACTGACGTCAGCACAATGCCACTCCCTTTCCACATGGACCGCCTTCTCCTGCCGACATTATACTCCGTCGCAAGACAGTGTCGCTGGCCAAAAAGAACACATAACACACGGGAGGATGTCTTCCCCACACGGGAGGATGTGGGATTATGGCGTGTGCACATTGTGCACGTGCGCAGGGGGCCTGGCTGGAGCCAAGGGGGCCCTGGCACTGCCACCTGAAAATCAACATTTCGACCCCCGGTCCATTTCATCTACTTCCACTAGGCAGATTTCAAAATAAATCCTGTGTTGTCTAAATTACATTACACGTTTCCAATTGTGTAAAATAAAACGCACTCTTATTTTTGAAAGCCTCCCAGTTGTAGGAGGAAATGTAATTTCTATTTAAAGCCATTTGACAAGCAAAACAATGGACCTGGATTAAACTGAAGAATTTGGCAAAACTTCAAATTTACGATAAGAAAACCATGTGCTTGTGATTTACACAATGTAGACACTTTGGAAGTGCATTCTCTCTTTCGACCGCCGCTCCGTGGCAGCAGGTGAGTCTAATTATCTCATCCGGTTAACTTACAGTAGCCTAGACTTGTGCTCAGAACTACTGAACACAATCTGCACACAGTCTGATTGATTGAAGTACTTTATCTAGAAAGACATGGAATAGGTACATGGAAGTACAGATTACAATATAAGGTCCTCTAAACTGGATGCCCATAAAAGCACAATGGCTTTTTTCAAATGAGATCACCACGCACTCAAATCATGATGACATTTAAGAAAACAGACAGATATAATCAGCTTACAGGTTACTGGTATGAAAAACAAGAAATATGTACAATAAACAGTTCGAGTAGGGGGTGGGTTAGGTGTCTGCTGCATTGTCATCAATTAAAACAAACTCTCTGTCATCATGTAGTTGTCTTAATGGATGATATATTGATTTTAAATGCTCAATATTCATATGGCTAATGGCTCTGTTTCACTTGACAATTAAGTGAAATGCTTGAAAATGTCATAAAGACAAGACATTAAAATCCAGAATCTGATTCGACCTATTAAATTCTGATTCGGGTACAGCAGTAGGCCTACAGCACTAACTTTTGTGGAGAAAGTGACTCGGGCCCAGACAGATATTAATTCCAATGAATATGCCATTGATTTCTGTCTAGACCAGAGCTCCATTCTCAACAAAAATATAAAGTGCTGACCCCCATGCCACGGATGTAAAAATTAGAGCCGCAAAAGGTCTAAGTACCTGTATATTCCGTATTGTTCAATAAAAAGCTTTTTAATCCGATCGCCGGCCATTTTCTCCGAATTTTCTCCGATGCTTTCAACTATGCGACACTACCGGTTGGGAGGTGTATTGCACTCTGATACATTACCAAAAAAATCTAAAAATAATAGAAAATAGCCGCTCATCGGATTAAAATACTTTTTATTGAACAATACGGGAGATATGGGTACTTATCGCGGTTATATTTGAATTTTGAACGTTTATGTACATGTGAGAGTTAAGCCAAGCCAAAGGGATACCCCTATCACTCGGGGGAGATATTAGACTTTCAACCCGGGTCTCCCGCGTGGAAAGCCAACATCTTAACCGCAAAGCCAAAGGGATATCCCTATCACTCAGGGGAGATATTAGACTTTCACACCATCAGGCTGAGGTAGTGAACCACTCTGTTAAACTTAGATGATTTTTATTTATATTAGGATACATTTGCACGATTGTAAAGACAAAATGGAAGTGGAGGGGAGGCGGGGCTTCAGCTTTCCCCCTATATAGTGTGTGTCTACTCACAGTTAAGTGATAGGTAGCCAATGAATTAACTTCAATGAGCTGCATGGGAACCAGTAATGCCCCAAAACTGATCCCAGCTTCTGTAGGCTGTTCATTTACACAAACACTTTGATAAATGCCTTTTTCCTGACTCTTGCTAATACAATCATATGTAAGCATACATGATTTACAACCCTGCAATCTCACCATTTGCCTTAAAGCAGATCTGGCCTGCATCATTAGTCACATGGAAAAGGGCAGGATTTGTTCATAACTTAGGCTGCTGGAAAGGCTGCCTCTGTAAAAAACCCTAGGAGTGTTGTGTTGACATTTGGGTGGTTTATTAGTTTTTATGTTGCCAGCCACCAAAGGAGGGGTTGCCCTGGGCGACGGAAGGATCCATTGTCCTCGTCTGACCCCCGCTTGGTGCTCGGTAGACCTGCAGATAAAGAGAGCAGAGGATAGAGAAGGTGCAGGGTTGCAAAAGCAGAACATTTTGGAACAGGTTTGATTGTCAGACAGATCACATACACCAATGTTGGTTTGTTGATCTGTGAAATAGGCCATAAACGTTTGTTTATGAGTGACTAGTATTTGAGCTCCCATGAGGTGGATGGGTGGGTGGGTGGATTTAAGTGCTGTTGAACTTCAGTCAACTCCCCCCTGCCATTTGCACTAATCTGTGACAGATATAGAGAAATTGACAAATTCATAGATTTTATGAGATGAACTTTGCTTCTAAATACTGTCATAATGGACGGACCTTTTAGACAAATATTATAAATGTAATTGTGATGTTTAATTTTTTTTTGCCTAATAAAAATTTCAATCAATTTCAGTCAACATCAATAATCTTTTCCAAACTACACAATTGGCTCCCTCTTGTCCTCTTTGAAGAGTTCCCTTTTACACCTGTTGTTTTTCATTACTCTGAAACACAGAGATTGGAAAAACTACCTTTATGTTCAGTGTAAAGAGCTCTTCTCTAGCCATCTGTCCAGTGCTGGTAAATTTGCTCCATGCATTGGCTTGTGGGCGCTCATTGTTTGAGTATTTTCTGCCAAAAATATCAAATCGGCAGCTAGTAAAATGAAAGGGTCTTGTTATTTTCTTTTAATCCACCCACTAGTAGGCTGTTGTCTGCTGCTCCAGTTATGTGTACTAAAATGACACAAAGTGCTTTTAGATGTGTTCAGGGGCAGACATATTGCCTGTACACAAGCAAACTTGGGAAGTCAAGGATGAATTCCTGTTAAAGGCATTCAAATGAATTATAGAAGGCAGCTTTTCCTGCTCTGTCAAGACCCATTAAAGATGACAGTAATGCCTGCCGCTGCCAAGTGGAGGTGGTCTACTGAATGTGTGGACAGGAGCACGGGTGCACCTGTGCATGTGCAACTGTGTGTGTGTGTGTGTGTGTGTGTGTGTGTGTGTGTGTGTGTGTGTGTGTGTGTGTGTGTGTGTGTGTGTGTGTGTGTGTGTGTGTGTGTGTGTGTGTGTGTGTGTGTGTGGGGGGGAGTGGTGGATGTAAGAGTTGGCACCTAGATATTAGCTGAGTAGCCCATATTCAACCCATGCTGTAGAAAACAGCCTTCTTTCTTTTTGATCGATCATCAGAAGATGCAGTGCAGTATTAAGATGATAGATTCAACTCAGGCTCACTTTTGTGTTGTGTGTGAGGGGGGCCTGTGTAGTTTTCCCAAATAGAAAGAAAAAATAATCCATCTTCTATCACAAGTTCTTTTTCTCAGTACTGCATTTAGCAGAGGAATGATTGATCTGAGCACTCATAGCTCCTGCAGCATGCTGTAGATGCAGAGGCACATTACAATCTATGCATGTGATTTAAGACCCGGAGAGGCATTTGGGGTACGTGGCCTCACCAGCAACTTATTTGAAGAGAACTCATGGAAGGACTACAGTGAGCTCAGAACAGTGGTTTCCAAATGGTATGCCGAGGCACACTGGTGTGCCATGAG
>NC_137610.1:39414630-39467130 GCF_963280865.1 Gymnoscopelus braueri | reverse complement strand
TTCTGTGCATGTACAATATCACAGTTTAAAGATTATGTTGTTCTGGGCAGGAAGGGGTTAATATTAAAAAATGCATAAATATTAAATCTAATGCACTGTACACATCCACTTACATGGATACACACTGTAGACACCAAATTTAAGCATTTAAATCAAGTATTTTGCATGAAATACCATAGAAGTCTATTTTGGGTGATTGTTTTGGGCATTAAGGGGTTAATAATAAAAAATGCTCAAGGGATTTCACTGGGCACCCTCTTGAATCCTTAAGAGGGGACCCCCAGCAGCAAGAATCAGTTGAGAAAAAAACTTTAACCGACGAAACCACGTTCAGCCAAAAATCACCCTTTGACTCCCGGACTATACCTGGAAGTGAGGCAATAGACCCGGCGGCCTTCCCGCGGTGCGGTGTGGGTCCGTTCGCTGTCGGAATAGCAATGGGTGGACTTCCAGGCCCATGAGAACAACTAGAGAGAGCGCTTTAACACCAAGCAGCAGTGCAAGACTAAGAACTTTGTTTCCTCTGGTGATCCAGCCTAGGACATACCCACGGACTGTTTGTTGGAGGGTTTCGACAACTTGGGATGCCCAAAGACGAGGCAGAAAGGCTTGCAAAGTATTGTGCTGTCTCTGCTGCCATATGTGGCGGAGCCGCCGCTACTTGGAGTGCTGAGTGACATGCGTGTTGTATCATGAGGACATATATCCATGAGTTTGTGATTGTAACCTTTACTGCGCCTAAAATATTTGTGTCCCTGTATGCTTCCCCTGTGTGTGGACATAAATAAATTGTTAAACTGTGTGTGTGTGTGTGTGTGTGTGTGTGTGTGTGTGTGTGTGTGTGTGTGTGTGTGTGTGTGTGTGTGTGTGTGTGTGTGTGTGTGTGTGTGTGTGTGTGTGTGTGTGTTTGTGTGTGTTTGTGTTTGTGTTTGTGTGTATGTGTGTGTTTGTGTTTGTGCGCAGCGATAGTGATAGTAAGGCTGAGTCTTGTGTTCTATACATCCACCAACCAAGATATCCTCTTTACCTTTTAAGCCACAATGAGAAATCAGAATGCTTGCTGTGGGACAAACATTTTTGGACCTTGGCATACAGTAGAAACATGTTGACGTTTTTCGATCTTCCTCTGCTTTTCTGCTCATGTGGAGCAATAGATGCTTTCCATCTCATCTTGCCTTTTCTCTTTTGAGAATCAAATGCTCAATAATGAACATGATCACAAAACTCTCCTATTAACCACTCAAACCCTGGTTACATTTGGCAAAAATAGCAGATATACAAGCTGCACAACTTATCACATCATTACCTATTGTCTGTGGACTCATCCTTTTTCTGTGACATTTCTTTATACAGTTGCTGTCTTTGGAGACACTGAACACCTGAGGAAACTTTACAAATCAAACCCTGTATTACCCCATGTCTTAGCTGCTCTACGCTGGCTACCCATTACTTAAAAAGTGTTTGAATATTTGACTCTGTAACCTCCTCCTTTCTTCCCACAATTCCATCTGTCTTTGACCATCACTGCCGTCGTGTCTCCAAGCCGGCACATCTGTCTCCACCAGCTCCTTTGTTACCTGAAACCGTTGAGCGAACACGCCTCAGAATAGCCAAAAAGAAGTGGCCCAAAACTGTCAATTAGATGACCTCTCCCACTTTCACTATACAGTAATTCTCCCTCTTATTATCCGCAGCTAAGTCCACTTAAATTCAGTCATCTGCCTCAAGCGCAAGAAAACACTCTTCCACCTTCTTCCCCGTTCTCAATTCCCCTCCTCTGGTTCACCTTTTTGTCCCTACATTCTTTCATTACACTTTTTCATTTTCTCCCAGTCTTAGCAGTACAGTAGTCCCTCCTCCACTCCTGAAACGTACTCTTTGGTCTTGGGGACGGTGTGTGACCCCTCTGTATGTGACACCTGACAGCTACGAGTTTCAAGGGTGAAATAATATCAGAAATTCTTTCTCTCAGCTTACTAATCAGTCGATTAACTAATCTAATGCTAACTCCAACATCTATTGCCTGTATGTTTCTTCATTCCACTATATTCAGTTAAGGTCCAGAAATGTGTGTTATCCACCAGACCTACTCTCACAGATTTACTCTCTAAACACTACCCCTTTCTCAATCTTTCAGACCACTGCTGTTGATCTCCTCCCATTCATTACCACTCACATGAAGTCATCCATAATAGGCCTCTGCCTTCAAGATCACTCCTTAAGAAACCATCTCTTGAAACATCGAACATCAAGAACGACAGACTGGTATCACTCCCAGTCCTTTCCTTTCCTCACAAATCTCCTGAAAGAGTTGATTCCAACTAATTGTCGAACTAATCTCTCACAGAATAACCTTTTGGATCCCAACCAGTCAGGATTGAAACCTGGCCATTGTACTGAAACAGCAATCCTCTCCTTCTTTGCCTCTGCCACTTTGAAGAGCACATATTATCTTCCCATCACCTAAACATGGAAAAAAAACTTCTCTAGGAAGTCTTACCACCTGCAGGATCATTCCATTTCCATAGACAACACCCTGGTGATTCCTGCTCAAACTGACCCTGGGAGTCGTCCTGGACAGTCAGCTAATGCACACTTTGGAGCACCAGACCCTTCCTCACCAAGGAGTCTGGCCAACTCCATATCCAAGTTTAGTCAACTCCAGGCTCAAATACTGCAGCTCCCTTCTTGCTGGGCTGCCTGCATGCTCTACTGTGCTTACTCCATTGGCTCCTGGTCGCTGCTCACATCCAATTCAAAACACTGGTGAAGACCTACAAGGCAATTAAGGGCATGGCACCCCGCTGACTGTAGGATATGGTCCAACCCTACACCCTTTATCACACACTTTGATCAGCACAGGACATCTCTCCCTGTCCCTACTGGCCAATGTTCCAAGTGACCTACAGTAGACTCTTCTCCATCCTGAATCCCAAGCTGTGGAATGACCCCCCTCAGTCAGTCAGGACTGTCTACTTGATCTGCACTTATCTCCCCCAGCAGTCAGTTAGCCCTCAAAGCCTCTGTTGGCACTGACTGACGCACTGGCTGCTCTTTTTTAATGAAGCTGCTGATGATCCTCTTACATCGGTACACATCCACCCAGGAGTGAGGTCAGGGAACATTAATGAATGAATGATATGATAACCATAGACAAACACCAAACGCATGTATACTGTAGATAGAATGAATACAGAAATAGCTGTACATACCTTCTATATACTGTAGAGTAGATGTATAGATGTACATACCTTACTGCGCATTCTATAAATCTGATACTAAGTTACCCCTCCAACCCCATTTCTGAACATTTCACCATCAACGCTGACGATGTATAGATGTATACAGTAGTATTGTATGTACTGTATATATCTTAATGCAAATTCTATACATGATGTAACACTCTTGTGTAGGCTATTCAATGCTGTTGTTGCACAGTCTTGCGGATATATTTGTGAGAATGTGTTAGCACATTCTAACATTTTGCTTCTTGTACTTGTGAGTGACGGATAAAACCTCCTTGATTCTTGAATGAGTGAGTGAAGTAAAGTGATTGAATTAATCTGTGTGAGCGTCCATGAGTCCTTGTGCGATGAGGAGATGAATTACTGTACATTTGTTTTGTTAAAATAAGTGTTAAATACTAAATTGCTATATACTCTGATAGTAATCATTGCTATAGAATGTTTGTTCAGTAACATTGGTCTCCCTGCATGTCTCTCCAGCTCTCTGGCAGAAAATACATTTTCAGGAGAGAGAACTCATACAGGATACAGGATAAACAAGTGAAATTGGTAGAGATGAAACAAGAATAAGCAGAAACAATTGGAACGGAAAACTATAAAAATGAAGCTGGATGAAATTGGCGACCCACCGGAAAATGTATTTTATGTTTCAGGGGAGACCCTGAACAATGATTAGTATCACAATATACAAAGCTTTAACTTTTTAACAAAAACCTTTTTGTTCATCAAAAACACATCACTTACACTACCTTTAATGAAACAGCTTATTTTAATCTGATACACATCTGTTAATCCACTCAGCCTCTGATAGATTTGAGTTTGCAAAGGGATGGGAATGGGGGGCTGGATTGATTGGTGAGTGAGTGAACAGTTGTTTGTGAATGAAGCAATAACGAATAGATTTTATATTGATCCTGCGTTCCATTTTCAAATGGAAAGCCAATCTTGGATATTTGGACTGTACCTCCTTGTGCACCTTAGTCTATGAATGGAGAATCCATTTAGCGCCATCTGGCCATTGGCTGATGAAACATCATCAGAGCGATGAATGATAAAGCAAGAATCCCCAGAGGAGCTCTAAACCCCACTGTCACAAGAGAGGATGAGAATTGCCTGGATGATGGGACGTGCTGATAGGATGGAAGAATAGATGAGAGGGTGTGGTTTTCCACTGCGATGAGATGATGAGTGAAAGCATGTTATCTGCTGTTTGTCTAACACTGATTCAATCAATCAAAACAGTTTTATTATGTTCATTTAATTCAGATCTGCACACTATTAGAATTTGATAGGAAGCTCCCGGCTCAGTTTATCAGCTCCTACCATCGACATGTAAAATGTGTGTGTGTGCGTGCGTGCGTGCGTGCGTGCGTGTGTGTGTGGGGGGGCAAAAAAACTATAGTGTCAATAGCTATGAGCAAGGTGGTGCCTGATCATACTGCTGTGATGCTAATGTGCAATAATACAAGTGCTGGGGCAAAGAGGCGTCTACCTCAGGGGAAAAACCAGCTAAACAACAGCTACTCCATTAAAGATTATGAGATTAGAGGGGCTGTACCTTGTCACCCCCCAAGAGGTCTCCATCTGTTGTCAGCACCAGGTGCTTTCACTCTAGTCTGTGGCCTACTATGGCTTGTCACACACAGTGTTGCTATATCTACTTATTAGAAGTGACTTTGGGCATGTTTTTCTGTAAAGTCGCTTGTAAATATTGGTACTTGGCTGTTGCGTTTTTTTGGGGCTTGTTTCTAAAGTGTAGTTGCTTATTTGGGCTTGTTTCCTAAACCAGTGGTTCTCAAACATTCATGTCAAGGAAACCCCCAAATTAATTTGTACAGTATTTGTCCACGGACCCTCCATCTAAAAGTATTTTGTGACCCCCTGCCCTGTACCAGATTGGTGTTGTTAAAATGTTTCAAAAAATAATCAAAATGTTTCAAATTTTTTCCAGGTTTCTTTAAATAAATAAAAAAGCAGATCGACAAGCTCACAACGTGTCGCATCACAATGCGTTGTGAGCTTGTAGATCGGCTATTTACAAATATCCGAAGCTCATATGGCCTATAGTCGCATCTTTTGGGCTTGTTTTCATAGACCTAGTTGCTTATTTCTCTCGCAGAATCTGGCAACCCTGGCCACACACACATCAGCCAAACCACACCACACACATTTCACGTGGAATGCCTTTTTGGAAAGGGGGTTGTTTGTGAAGCAAAGTCTTCTCAATATTTTTATTTAGATGCTCTTGTTTGTTTTTATATGACAAATATGCACTGAATACTGAGGGCATTTGAATGCTGTATGAATGGACAAAGGCTCAGCTGAGCTCAAGTCAGTAGCTATAGGGCCTGGCAATATGCACAAAATCAAATTTCATTTTATTTACCAAATATCTATTGTGACTATAATATTGTTTTGTGACATTCATTATCACAATATTACGAATCCAAAATCGCCCACTTGAACCCCAGCATCCATATTATCGGGGGAACATTAGCCCAAAATGGCACATCTACAAACTCACAACGTGTCGCGTTGTGAGCTTGTAGATAGGCTAATTTTGGCAAAGAGATTAGTGTGTAGACGTAAAAAAGCGGTCCAAGTACAGAGACAACTCAGGTCCAGTTTGTTAAGTCTAGAGGGTTTAAGGTGAAATTGCCCAGCCCTAACTCAGTACTCTGTTCATTACCCAGGAAATCAGCTGTCTTTCAGGTTTACAAAGCTGATGACCAATATTTGTAGTTTTATTTTGGAGTCAAGATTCCCTGACCTGGAAGATTGAATGCTTTTGAGAACTGATGCTTTGAAGAGAGAAAGGCAGAAATGTGCGTTCCAACACACATGCTTATCAAAGTTACTCCATTACCACTAGTAATAATTTCCTTATTATAAATATGAGTCAATGATTATGCCACTGTATTTTCATTGGCTACAGTTTGGATGAATGAGCCCCTGCTGTACCTGTAAACGTAGTATAACCATGTTCTGATAATATCAGAACATGGTTGTATACGTTAACAGGTGTACAGATACCTTCTACACACACTTCAGGTGATTTCTCTCTCTCTCTAACACACACACACACACACACACACACACACACACACACACACACACACACACACACACACACACACACACACACACACACACACACACACACACACACACACACACACACACACACACACACACACACACACACAGTACACACAAGCAGTGGAGGACAAAGGGTTTTGTCCTGTCATCAGTAGAAGTACTGACGGGATTATATTTCATGGGGAGAATAGCCAGTCTGTCCACTCAGCTCTGTTCTATATAAAACACTGGGCCTGTTCCATCTAAACTCTAACTCCAACAGTTTAGCAGCATCAGGTCTTGGGACGCACGCACGCACACACGCAAGCACGCATTATGTATTAGGCTACTATACTTGTGGGGAGGGGGGACAACAAAAATTCATTGCTGGGACTATGGGGATTGTTTGATTGACAAATGTCTAAGCATGACTCCTTTACATGCAAAGGAGAACAGAAGATAACTTTGCTGACTCTTCCAGGAACATTCATATTGTGTCATACAATTTTGTATTCTTGGGTCAAGAGAATTTCTGTATTTATTGGTTATTCTCTCTAAATCTCAACCATGATCACTGACAGAACACAAAACAACCAATCCAAACAGTAAAATATCGGGTTAAGTCAAGGTACGAGAGGTTGAGGACATACAGTACAGTAGTGTATGCTATGGGTAAAACGGTATTCGTTGAGGTAGTTATAGGCCAGACTGAAGACTTGTCTACTGCCAACAGCACTTCCTGTATAAACAGAATTGTAGGTTTTATCCATGTAAACTGCTGACTCTCCACAGTCTTGTGTCAACAGCAGTGCTTGCTGAGCTAAACAGCTGTCTCAGTATTTGCACTACAGAAACAGGCATTTACATTATGGGCCAAATCTAGGGTTTGATCTTTTCCATGGAGGAACACAAACAAGGTAGTAAGGAGAAAACGAACAGACTTAAAGCCTCCCTCCAGTCAGTTTACTTCCAGTTTAAGTAAGTAGTAAGTAAGCAGACTTGGGAATCAATGGTTCACGAGCCATGTGGCCCATACTGTAGGATAGAAGCATATCTCCTGTTTCCGTAGCAGCTGTACAAGTAGGACTACACCCCCTGGACATGCTAGTAAGTCACAGGAACCCAATTCAACCCTTCATGCTGAGTGCCAAGCAGAGAGGCATTGGGCACCATTTTAAATTAAACCACGTTTGACTATAAGATCTATCCAGAACTGTATATCCTAGATTTGACAACTCTCTATTCACAGCATGCCCGTCCCTCCAGACAATAATATATCATCAACTAGAAAAAGTGCTCCTCGGAGCACAGGTCTCCGCCAGGTCAGGTAGGTTATTGTGGCCTCCTGGTGGCGCTATAATAGGCCAATGTGAAAAGGTAGCCATTTCTTCTTAGGCCTTGCACGGCAATCGGACACTGCATTCATGATTTGAGGCATTTTGTTCAAAACAATTGTTTTGCTAAATTAGACCTGCTGGTGGCGCTATAACAGGCCAATGTTAAAAGGGTGGCATTTGCTCCTCAACATAGTGTGAAGGTGTGTGCAAAGTTTGACCGCAATCGGATGCTGCGTTCATGATTTGCGGGATTTTGTTCAAAACAAGCCACTACTGCAAACTTTAGATGTAAATCTTAGCCAATCAGGATGGAATATGAAAAATCTAACAGATCCGTCTTGATCACATGACTATAGAGATCATGTGTACCGATTTGCGTGAAATGTGGATAAAATCGGAAGGAGTAATATTATTATTTTTTTTTTACATAAGTCGGCCTCCTGGTGGCGCTATAAAAAGCAGATGTGAAAAATGCAGGGCAAGGGTTTTTCCTTGACCTCTAGGGAGTGCGCTTACAAAGTTGTACACAGATCGGTGCAGTTATAGGTAAAAACACGAATCGGCCTGTTATAGCGCCACCATGAGGCTGATTAGAAAATGTTCAATTGGCATTTCTTCCTCGGCATAGTGGAAATGTACGTGCAGAATTTCAAGGTAATTGCATGCTGTGTTCATGATTTGAGGCATTTTGTTCAAAACGGAGCACTCCTGCAAACTTTGGAAGCCATTTTTAGCCAATCAGGATGGAATATGAAAAACCTGAAAGACTTGTTTTGTTTAATGACTATAGAGATACTGTGTACCGATTTACGGGATTTTTTGGACAAAATCTGTAGGAGTACTGTCAAAAAATATGTTTTGCACAAATCGGCCTCCTGGTGGCGCTATAAAAGACCCATGTGAAAAAAATTGGGCAGAGGTTCTTCTGTGGCATCCAGGGAGTGTGTGTGCACAGTTTCACTGCGAGCAAGCCAACGGTGCCGGAGATTAGCTGTCCACAGACAGAATGACACACGGACGGACACACGGACGGACGGACGGACAGGGGGCAAAACATACTCTCTATAATATCATCTTTTGGCCAAATACGTTTCACTCTCAAAATTCACAAATAAATAATTACGCCTCTCATCAAGCACTATACAGGTTATCACTGAAACATGAAATATCTGAAAATGCAAAAAATATTACTGGAAGGAGCTGAAACAGGGCTCCAAACTGGAAGGCTAGAAGCTAAACTAACTCAGGTCAGTTACAGTACATTGACCGATACATCACGTCTGATAGTTCTACAAGCAGTCACATGTGGTGCTTCAGACTCCATGCCAGGCGCCAGGGGCTCCTCTCTACCACTTCTGAGACACAAGGACATACAAAGAAGAGGGCTAATTATAAGGATTAATTAGAAACAGGCACCATTTGACTTTCTCTGTTTCCTCTGATGCTCATCTCTCATCTTCTGCTAGAGGGAATAAGTTACAATACATTACTTGTAATGTGATCACAGCCATTTTATTGTATTTTATTCAGCATAGTAAAACCTGATCAAACTGTAAAAATGGATAATAGTGATGCATTTTATTTGTATTGCACTCTTCATTCACAGGGAATCTAGGGCTACATAATGAAAAACTATGACGATTACTCAATGATTTTATGCATTCTACAATAGTTGTTGCCCAAAAGCACCTCAGTCCTGAAGGAACTTACAAAGAACACGTTTTTGTCGATACAACATTAACCAGATCATCAATAATCGCCTGTAAGAGATCACATTCATTTGTAAGTGGATCAGTGTGTTTTTCAACATCTGCATTATGACTCAGGTGGTGTGGTGTGATGTGTTGTAAATCCTGCCTAAACATCCGTATGACAGTGACCCATTTAAGAAGAGAGAACAGGCTTACGGTTGTCCTCTGTCTCTCCATGGCCCAGCTGACCAGCAAAACACACATACACACACCCGCGTGCACACACCCGCGTGCACGCACGCACGTGCGTGCACGCACGCACGTGCGCACGCACAGTCTCTCACATACACATACATTTGCTTCCTTTCCACCCACCCAGTTCATTTTAACCCCAGAGGGTGTATTCTTTTCAGGTTTTTCCTCAGAACGGGATTTGTCCTTGGTGGTATTTATATCTTCAAGCTAAAAGACGCCTTGTCATTAGAAGGCCACGTATGGCATCAAGACAGGTCCCACCCATCACAAACTGGGTCCCACACACACACCCCGCACTTTTCTCTCCCTCACTCTTTCCCCTCTCACTCTTTTGCTCTCTCCATCTCTCCCCTCTCTCGCTCTCTCCCCCTCCTTTCTCTGTTTCTGTCCATAGACAGAGACTGTGATTCAAGAGACTCAACTTTATTTTTGTATTCAATACGAGAAAATGTAAATACAGGCTCATAATTTGCAGATGTTATTTATTTTAAGTATAAAGTACATCTCTCTCTTTCTCTCTCTGGCTTAATACTTATGATGGGATTGAGGAAGACGGGTGGGTTTTGTGGGAAAGGAGCTCATATGAGGTGGGATGGGAGCTGAGGAGCAGGGAAGGAGAGGGTAGGCTGGGAGGAGTAAGGGAAGAGAACTTGGAAGTGGACGTTGGGTGTATAATTACTGTACATTCTTAAATTAGAGAGAGGTGGTGCTGCCAACCTCCTGCTGGTGCCTGATGTCTGTCTCCTGGGTCTCTGTACTTACTCTACTTTTACCCTTTTTGCCCCATGCCATGTGTGGGTCCTCCAGCCACGCTGGCAATTGGTTTGATAATCTCACTAGCCAGTAGAATTTTGTTGAGTTGAGAGACAGAAAAGTGTGATGGAGCACAAGCTGGCCAGTGGCCCAGTGAATTGACCATTTACCAGGATGTGACCCGCTTACCAGAAAACTCAGCACAAGCAGCGTGCCTGGCATTGCAGGGTTTGATCGTGTTTAGGTTTTAGTAACCAGTGTAGCATATTCTTACTGGATAAGTGAGTATGTATATTGCTAATACTGGACTAGTGCTGCATTCAGAAGGTAAGGTGTGAAAATGGGAGGAAATTTATAATGATTACAACGTTAAACACTTCGAGAGACAGTATTGTAGATAAAAAACGGTACCATGTATTTGGGTTTAGGCAAGAAAAATAAGTTTTAGGCAAGTGAGGGGTTGTGTGTGTGTGTGTGTGTGTGTGTGTGTGTGTGTGTGTGTGTGTGTGTGTGTGTGTGTGTGTGTGTGTGTGTGTGTGTGTGTGTGCGTGTGCGTGTGCGTGTGTGCGTGCGTGTGTGCGTGCGTGCGTGTGTGATGGGGGAATTGGGTGAAGTGGTTAATGGCTGCTGCAGATTGTCCTGCCCGCCCTGGCAGGACAGCAGAGCTAGGATCCAGAGTAGTGTTGAATATTCAAATCACTCCAAGTAGGTTGTGGTTAGCTCTCCATCATCATGATCATCTTCACACACCAGAGAAACCTGGCCTGTATACAACAAAGCCAATACCTTGCAAAATTATATGCAAAATGGCAACCAAACTCGGTAGCACTTTAAACAAACATCCTATTAACATTAATAAACCGTTAATAAGATACTTCTAAGTCCTTACTTATAAGTAAGTAAGATGCTTATTAACCTTATTATTTGTCAATGAAAGCTATGTTAATGTTTATAATAGCATTGTTAATACACTTATTGGTATATTAATAGACCCTAATATGCATTAATTAACAGTTGATAAGGCACTTATAAGATGTGTATTAACATTATTATTTCGTTAAAGCAGATGTAAGTGTTAATAATGGCATTGTTAAACATTTTTGTTATATTATAAAGCCATAATAAGCATTTAATTAGTAGTTAATAAGGCACTTATGAAGTTCTTATAAGCTGCTTATTAACCTTATTATGTGTTATTAATGCTATACAAGTCTTGATAATAGCATTGTTAATATTTTTTGTTTGATTATAAGACATTTGTAAGTGGTTATAAGACACTTGTTAACAGTTTCAAGACTGCTTAAAGGGATATTTCACTTTTGGGGTGATTTTAATGGCTTTTGTGTGCACCCCAGGCAGTTTTTAAGTTTCTTGGTTCAGTGTTTTGATATTTGATATTCATTTTATCTTACTTCCTTTATAAACTCATTGTGACTCCATTTTAACCATGTTAGATTCATTGAAAACACACATCCTTGGTTCTGGTGACTGATATTGTACTTCTAATGCATGAGAGGGCTGTGTTTTTCATTTTCAAAACAAATATACAAAAATAATTTTAAAAAGTATGGCCTAATATCAGTCACCAGAACCAGGGATATGCATTAGAATGGAGTTACAATGGGTTTATATAGGGGGTGTGTCTGATAAAATCAATATCTAAATATTGAATCAAGCAACTTAAAAACTGTGGGTGCACACAAAAGCCTCTAAAAGTCTCTAAAAGTTATATAGCATTAACACATTTATTTAGTCTCACTAACTTAACATTTATCTCAGTGTTCAACCTTTACTAAGCTGTGCTGTTGCTTTATTACAACCTTTACTAAGCTGTGTTTTACTAAGCTTTATTACAGTAACATTAAAACATAGTTTATTATGCATTTATTAGTGTTTAACTATGCACTTATTAACAGTTAACTATACATTTTGCATCTACCTGGTCTAAAGTGGGAACCTATTAAGGTTAACAAATACTTTCTAGGCTCTGTGCTTAACTGTGGTGTTGTTATGCCTGTAGTGGTGTCATACCTGTTTCCTGTTTTGGTTAATTTCCCATAGCTTCATTTGATTGGCTGATTTCAAAAACATTTAATATAGATACAAATAATAATAAACCAGAATAAGTAATAAATAATAAGTGCATAATAAAGGATTTGTTAATACAGTATTTATCAACCTTAATAAAGCATTGTTGCCACTTTAGACCAGGTATATGCAAAAGGCATACTGTAGTTAAGTAGTCAATAAGTGCATAATAGGCTCAGCAACACAGCTTAGTAAAGGTTGAACACTGAGATAAATGGTAAGTTAGTGAGACTGAATAAATGTGTTAGTTGATGCTATATAAACAACTTTTAGAGACTTAAGGCTTTTATTGTGCATGCTCTTGGGGTATTTAACTTCTGGGGTAATTTTAAGTCTACTGTGGCTTTTCTGTGCATCGCATCGCAGACAGTTTTTAAGTTGCTTGATTCAATATTTTACCAGACACGTCCCCTATAAACCCATTGTAACTCCATTTTAATACATATCCCTGGTTCTGTTGACTGATATTAGGGCATACTTTTTTAATTTATTTTTATATATTTGTTTTGAAAATGAAAAACGAAAAACACGGCGCTCTTATGCATTAGAAAGACAATATCAGTCACCAGAACCAAGAATGTGTGTTTTCAATGAATCTAACATGGTTAAAATGGAGTTTAAAGTCACGAGTCAATGGGTTGATAAAGGAAGTAAAATTAATATCAAATATCAAACCACTGAACCAAGAAACTTAAAAACTGCCTGGGGTGCACACAAAAGCCAGGGTAGCCATTAAAATCACCCCAAAAGTGTTTGAAAGTGAAATATCTCTTTAAGCAGTCTAGAAACTGTTAACAAGTGTCTTATAACCGCTTACAAATGTCTTATAATCTAAGAAGAATATTAGCAATGCTATTATCAAGACTTGTATAGCATTAATAATACACATAATAAGGTTGATAAGCAGCTTATAAGAACTTCATACAGTAAGTGCCTTATTAACTACTGTTTAAATGCTTATTATGGCTTTATAATATAACAAAAATGTTTTTACAATGCCATTATTAACACTTACATTGCCTTATTAACGAATAATAATGTTAATACACATCTTATAAGTGCCTTATCAACTGTTAATTAATGCTTATAAGGGTCTAATAATATAACAATAAGTGTATTAACAATGCTATTATAAACAATAACATAGCTTTTATTGACAAATAATAAGGTTAATAAGCACCTTACTATCTTATAAGTAAGGACGTATAAGTATCTTATTAACGGTTAATTAATGTTTGTTACAGTAATAGGATGTTCGTTTAAAGTGCTACCAAACTCTTTCTTCACAATTTACCACAGACTGTGACACTCAGAAAACAGGTAATTAGTGAGATAAATTATTATTAAGCCCACTGTATTTCTTTAGTTGCACACTAAAAGCATGATTGAGCTTAAATTAAGCATAACAAGTGATATTGCAGTATCAACTGAGATATACTGTTGATTATTATGCACGGTCACTTTGTCCTAGCAGCCTTGCAATAGCCCAACCCCTCTTATTAAATATGGCTTAAAGACAGTAAAATGAGGTTGATGATTACTAGTTGTAACCACAACCACCATCATCCCTAATGCAGCCAGCATACTGTATGCAGCCTATAGGAAGTGCATTACACTGTACAACTACTAATACTAATGGAAGCAGGGGTGAGTTGCTTCTTGTGTGCCCAAAGTGCTTGCCTTCAAAATCATCTGTACGTGCATGCCTGGATGTGGATGTGGAATTTAAGAGTGAATCTCTCAACGATGAATGTTGACTGATAATATGAACTCCCAAAAAACAGCATTATGTTATGCATTATATTTAATTTACAATAAATTTGAAGTCAGAATTCACATCATACGTACCCTATATTACAGTGTTGTGTTGCACTGAGACGCATCATCTCGTCTGTCTTTCTTATAGGTCTTCACAATGTAAAAGCAATCTCAGGAAACTAGCTGATGTCACTCTTTACTGGCAACCTGCACTTGATACTGTGCCAGTGATAATGACTGTAGATTAGATCTAAGATGACTATGATACATTGATGTACGATGATGACTAGAATGTTCCAAGGTGCACTGTGCATGGTCATACTGTCGTCATAGTATGATCATCTTCCAGACAAATAGGGGCTATTTGGACTTCCAGGCAGGGTGTAGTAGAACTGTGATGGCATTACTCATTGGTTAGGAAATCAGCCTTCCTGTCATGTACCTTAGTACAAATCTTTTAGAGACATTACCTTTTGTCAGCCCAAACCCCATGTCTCTTTAGTGTTTTCCTTTTGTTAAATACAACCTGAAAACTTGAATAGAGAAAACAATTGTTTTTTTAGCAAAAGCAACAAATTATTTAAATGCTATCTATCTGGTCTGTGGGCAGGTTGTCCTTCAAGACAACCGGGAAGCTATTATAGTAGGCTACTCACATTAAAATAAAATAAAATAAAATAAAATAAAATAAAATAAAATAAAATAAAATAAAATAAAATAAAATAAAATAAAATAAAATAAAATAAAATAAAATAAAATAAAATAAAATAAAATAAAATAAAATAAAATAAAATAAAATAAAATAAAATAAAATAAAATGGAATAAAATAATGTGTTTAGACAGTCCATGAGAGCGGGTTGGGCATACTGTGACCATCAAATTCCATCATGCCTTTACTGTAACATGGTATTCATTTTAACAGCATCTAACTAGCTATGATGAAAGAAGATTCCGGGGAGAGAAAGAAATGATGATTACCAAAAATGTTACAAAACCACAGGGCATAATTAGAGAACACGTGTGTCCTCCCCAGACATCCCCCCCCCCACCCCCCAGAGAGAAACATGAAATCTGCCTGACCACATACACAGTAAAGAGTAGACTATTACGTTTCTTTCTGCGCATGGGCCCAACCAGTCAATGTCTATTTAGCTTGCTTGAAGCTGTGGGGCAGCAGGTCTTTCATTATGTGAGCTGGATTCTGGGTGTGTCTGCCAGGCAGCCAGCCAGCTACTGTAAACCAGGCCACAGCAGGAACATCTGTCCTCGTCTGCAGTGTGTGGTTATAGAGCCCCCTACTGTACGCAGCAAGCATTTCACCTACAGTATTCACCCAAACCCACTGTTTAACTCGACAGTCGACATTGACTTGAAGCTACACAATCTCCTGTGTTTCTGTGTGTGCCAGGCCAGCTGCCTGTCCCTGTCAGTTTGTGTGTGCGTGCGTGTGTGTGTGTGTGTGTGCACCCTTATTTTTAACATATGGTGTGCACCCTATGATGCTCTCCATGCTCACGCTGAACAGACCAACATTGGTTTCTCTTATGGCTGAGGATTCACATACATATTTTCAATGAGTAGTTTATTGTTGAACAGTTAAAGCTCTATATTCTGATAATCGCTGGTATAGCGTTCAGTAACAGTAGCCTCCCCATCTCTCCAGCTCTTTATAAAACAGAAAATACATTTTCATTTCAGGATACTATATTTTAATCCAATCATGAGAGACAACCCCACAAAAACAAATCATTCTTCACCTTGCATTCCAGTTCCAGTTGTGTCTGCTCATTGATTTGTTACATCACTTACATTTCAGTTGTTTATCCTGTATTCTTGGTATCCTGACTTGAAAATTAATGCACACGCACGCACGCATGGCACGCACACACACACACACACACACACACACACACACACACACACACACACACACACACACACACACACACACACACACACACACACACACACACACACACACACACACACACACACACACACACACACACACACACACACAGTAGGTGCCACAGAGCAATGGAAGCCATCAAGCCAGTGACACTTGGTGACAGAGCTGGCCTCAACATTATTCAGCGCTCCAATGATGCAGTGAAGCATTAAACAATATTCTTATGTTTTTGTTTCACCATTTCCTCTCCCCTTTCTCTCCGACACAAGTGGAAGAAAAACTAATTATTGCCGTTAATCAGTTCCATCATGTGCCATTTACTTTACTTTACGCGGTGTGGCTTAACCCATTAATACCGGGAAAGCATCAGTGTCATTTTAGATTTTTGCGTTGGCTATTCAAAAATAGCAGACATACAAGCTCACAGTGCGTCACTTCATGCCAGGCTGCGAGCTTGTGCATCTGCTATTTTTGAGCATTTTAGAAAAATCTTGTAAGTGTGAGAACTACTGATTTAGAGGGCATTTGTAGAATCGGCCTCTGGTCTTATTTTAAGCAACATGACATCAATGCATAGCCTCCAATATAACCAAAAATGTAAATATAAGACCACAACACTAATTACATGTATACAATTATCCATGTACAATATGACAGAAACACTACAGTAGGCTGTATATGGCATATGGTTTATTTCTGAAAACATACCTGACTTACAACCATAGGGGGCTCCCCACCTCCAAGTACTGTAGGCCTATGATGCAAAATTGCTGCATTTGAATATTGTCAATCTAAGATTCTGAACACCTTTTCCTTACATAAATCTGACCTGTGGCTGACAGCAGACAGCAGGTTTTACATTTGGGCTGGCTGAACTCGCAATACATCGTATAATTCGTTGACTTTCTTAACCACATGAAACCCAGTGTAGCCAGTCATTATAAAAGCCACCCATAGTATGTTTTTTCCCCTCTTTGGCCCCTGGTGCGGCAGGTTGCGACTGCTTTGTGTAATGCTCTGAGGTGTATATTTTAGTTTATAGGTGGAGGTATAACTGCTCTGTCTGTGTTTGGCCATCTGTTTGTCACACTTTAGGTCCTGCTCCATAGTGATTCCTGCTTTCCAGTGTTAAGCCTTCCATATGTGCGATAATCAGACAGAGGTAAATGTCATTGTTATGTTTGTTTACATAATAGCTTTGTTTGACAGTGCATTAATGTGTACAAAGTGTTTCTTTTGTAGACACTCTGCCACTGCCGTTTTCTTTTGTTTGGGTTTTGTTGATGGTTTTATTTCAGTTCTATTTCTTGGCCTGCTTTTGTTAGACTTTAGTATAAGGTGGCCTTTGTTGTATAAGTTATCTTTGCTATGTACAGTATTGACAGTGGCATTTATTGTATTCCCCCAAGAAGAATATGAAATCATCGTTATGTAATACTGTGAGTATAACCTGTCATAAACTTTAATTTAGCTTAAACTTTATTGACAACTATTTGACAAGTTGAATTATAAGGTAGTGGTTCTCAAATATAATATGTCAAGTACTCCCAAATTGCATTGTATTTGTATTTGGCTGCAGACCCCCACTTGGAAAGATTTGGAATTTGAATAGCTTAAAAATAAAATAGGACATTTTTCTAGGGAACCCCCTCAAGCAACCCTGGGTCCCTTTGAGAACCAGTGTTCTCTCCAGCACCCCAGCAGAGGGTGTGTGTGTTCACTCAGTTCTTGTCAATAAAAGCAATGCACATGGTTTGTTTTTAGGTAGACTTTTATTTTTTTAAATCTTATAATCTCCTTTGTCAAAATTGCAAGTGATCATTGATAAGCTGCAGTACATAAATCAACAGGTCTAGATATACTAAATTAAATGCTAAGTATCGCAAGGAAGCTTTCTATGCGAATGCTGAAGATGCCTAGTACAGAGTTGCGCTTGGATATTTACTGGCTTGGTAAGCCAGTAAATAACCGTCATTGTACATGTAGATTCGCTTGTCAGTGGGATTATAGCTCAGACTGGCCACTCCAGAAGCCACCTTCTCCAGGGGCAGTGCTAGGCTGTTGTCCTCTTTACCCGTGGCAGTGTCGAAAGCGTAGAAGACCTCCTCGCGATACTCGTTCACGTAGCGGGTGGCGTACAGCACGCCGCAGGACATGAAGGCATTGCTCACCGCCCTCTTGAATAACTGGGTCTCCCAGGTGTGCGTCACGTTGAGATTCTCCCCGTCCCAGGCCAGCTGGCTCACTACCAGGTTACCATGGTTACCAACCGTGGCATAGATGGCCCACAGCCCCATCTCGTCCGCCTCCACGTCTATGTCGCTATAGACTCTACAGTCATAATAACAGTACGGGAACTTGTTGTTGAACCCTACGCCTGTCCCAGGCAGAGTCACCCTGGTCACTTTGGTGTCCGTCAGGTTGTAGCGGCAGATGTCAGCAGACTTGTAACAGTGATAGTAAAGGGCATTGCCGTAGAGGACGGCGCTTGGACCCTCCATGGCGTTACTGTGCGTATGGGACGGGACGAAGGAGACGTCTCTGTAATTGGTCTCGGCCATTAAATCTTTGTAGGACGTGTACATCCGCAGTTTGTTGCTCCACGCGTTACTGTTAATCAGAGGACTGAGCCAGTAGTTGTCTTGTTCTCCTGGACTGTTGCTGTCGGCCTCTTTGCCCCAGGAGCCAGAGAGGTAGCTGGTCTGGTAGACGCCAATCTTGGTCACCACAGGGTCACTGATGTTGGTGATGAGACCCTTGAAGCACTGCGAGGCTGGGGTTAAATGGGAGGTAGGAGGTTATGAGCAGTGGTGTAAAGTAACTAAATACATTTACTCAAGTACTGTACTTAAGTACAATTTTGAGGTATTTTTACTTTACTGGAGTATTTCCAGTTTTCAGTACTTTTACTTCTACTCCTCTACATCTCAGAGGCAAATATTGTACTTTTACTCCACTACAATTATTTGAAGACTTTAGTTTACTAGTTACTTTGTAGATTTTGATTATCATTACATAATATACATTAACCACTTCAGCCCTATACATTTCGGTCATTTGAAAATAGCCGATCTACAAGCTCACAATGCGACACATTGTGAGCTTAAAACTCTCCAAATGGACCTCCATTTGGTTCAATTTGTACACTCTATGATTTACAGCCCCGTAAGGGTTCACATTGGTTCCCCAGACCCTGTGTACCAGTGATAGATGGTTTATTCTTTGTATCGCTACATTTCCCTTGCTCCCTCAAAAACACCCCACTTCCTGTCTACCAACACACACACACACACACACACACACACACACACACACACACACACACACACACACACACACACACACACACACACACACACACACACACACACACACACACACACACACACACACACACACACACACACACACACACACACACACAAAATCAATATTTGATTGTTGTGGTTTTATATTCACATCACGTCTTTCAATAATGGAGCATTGGAGTTCATTACTGGTCTGAATCACATGTTGTGTGTCTCAGCTGTACTAACATTCAGTGTAGTAATGTCCATTAGAGAAGTTCAAATAACACCCATACTAATCGTGGTAACCCCCCGTGGAAGTTAAAGGTGAGAGAAATGGGAAGTCCTGGGTCTTCCCCATGAACTGAAAAGTGTATAAAAGCCACACTGAGCATAACTTCACACAACAGAGAGAAAGGGTTCATACAGCATTGACAGCTTACCAGTCACACTCACACTGTAAAGACTATTGAACACATACTTCAGGATGGCTGCTTTGCGTCTCGCTCTGTCTGTAGTTGTACTGATGCTGGCTGTCACAACACTGACTGAAGGTAAGAAAGCGTGTTTTTCTTTTTACAGAATTAAAGGAGAATTTTTGGACTAGCCTTTTTCTTACCTTTTATAGGATGTTATTATATCCTATAGGACGAGTGGTAAAAGTAGAACATTTTAGAACTCCACCCCGAGTCCACCGCAGCTAAAACCCGAGCGGACTGACGATTGCGTATTTTTATCACTCAAATCTTTTTTGGGATGATAATGACAGAAACCTTGCCACAGTGTTTTTGTCCCAAATGGGCTGACGTAGTGTTTACCAGTGGCTTGGCTGAAAGTCAGATAATTGATTGATTGTTTTTGTTTTTTATCAACAAACCAAAAAAATTTGAAGTGATAAAAATACGCGTTCTAGCGCATGGACCGTCCGGTCGACTCGGGATGGAGTTATGAAAATGTTCTACAGTACCATTCGTCCTAGGATATAATAACATCATATAAAGGTAAGAAAAACGCTAGTCCGAAATTCTCCTTTAAGTATGTGTGACAGAGTTGTGATAGGGAGAGCGAGAAAGAAAGAATGGACAAAGAAAGATGGACCTGTGTGTGTGTGTGTGTGTGTGTGTGTGTGTGTGTGTGTGTGTGTGTGTGTGTGTGTGTGTGTGTGTGTGTGTCTGTGTGTGTCTGTGTGTGTGTGTGTGTGTGTGTGTGTGTGTGTGTGTGTGTGTGTGTGTGTGTGTACACTTGAATGTTCTTTATTTTGAATGTGAATGTGAATTGTAAAGCCTTCGCCAAAGTTTAATCATATGACGGGGCATGAATTGGGCTTCTGGTACTGCTGTATTATGTTGAGATGGTAACCACTGTTGCTGTTTGGTTATAGGTATGCGTGGTGCTGGACCTAAGAAGTGCTGCTTTGATTTCACTAAGCGCGAGCTGCCGAAAGCTAGAGTTACTAGCTATGTACGGACCAGCCAGCAGTGTATCAACCCTGGCGTGCTGTAAGTATACACTGTTATAGGTGTGTGTGCGTGTGTGTGTGTGTGTGTGTGCGCGTGTGCGTGCGTGCGTGCGCGTGTGCGCTGATTATTTTGCTTCTTTACCCATGACCTCAGGTTGAATACAGTGAAGGGTCGTCAGCTGTGTGCCAGACCTTCAGACAGCTGGGTGAAGAACATCATCACCTACCTGGACACCAAGGTCAACGTTGGAGAACAGACCAACTTCTAATCAGTTGGTCTGACATCAGTGCCTATCTGCTGCCATGCAGAGAGGCATCAAATGAGGACATGAGGCCTGTTTGTGTGACATGCTGCTGCACATTTACCAGAGCTAAGAGAATTATGAGATAGTGGATGTATTTACTTATCGATAACCTCCATAATTCTGCCATGTTAACATGTCTAATGTGTTAAGTACTAACATTTTAATAATTAGAATCTGATTCAGGAAAGGATCATACTAAAATGGATGCCACTGAATAATGGCTATGGATACATTTTGTATTTGCATGACACACAGTCACATTATACTGTGTATAAAGGGTACATTATTGCATATTTTCATCTCATATGAGAATTTTATTCTCGTTTCAAAAGAAGATGGCAGCATCAGTAGACTAAGCTAGACTGTATCATTGTGAATTTTTAGTTTTCTTATATGGGTTCTGTAATTTCTTTGAAAATGAGACCCACACAAATCTTGATAAATGCTGGATGGATATTCTAATTATATGAATGCATTTGCATTTACACTGTATTTTCTACATATTTTTAAATGTATTTCATAACTAACCAATTGTACTTACATAAGTTACTGAGTTCCACAAAGGTACTTTAATGTATGCCTGTCTCAGCTATGACAATTAAAGCAAGCATAAGAAAATGTGTTGATTGGTTCGATTCACTAAGCTGTGTCTTTTTCTCTTTGACTCACACTATCTCTCCCACACACACACACACACACACACACACACACACACACACACACACACACACACACACACACACACACACACACACACACACACACACACACACACACACACACACACACACACACACACACAGTTTCCTATATGTTGTTTCCTTTTTTCTTACACAAAAGCACTGGAAGTCATTGTGTGCTTACTTTTGAAGTCTTTTGGGATCGTTCGACAGGAATTCACTCCGTTCTTCAAAGTTCGCAGTTTGCCTTTGACGCTCCTCATGTTGATGATGTCTGAATTGTGCATCCTCTTTACATCGTTTCGCAGTTTACCCACCTGACACACACACACACACACACACACACACACACACACACACACACACACACACACACACACACACACACACACACACACACACACACACACACACACACACAGCGACAGACAGCGACAGACACAGTCAAAGCCTTACCCACATTAAGAATCCTAGCATTCCTATTCTAAGCTGAACATTCCCCAAAATAATTGCCATTCTAGCTCACAATGAGTTTGTTTCGATGCGTTGTAAGCTTGTAAGTAAGTAAGTAAGTAAATTTTATTTATAAAGCACATTTCAAAACAAGGTTACAAAGTGCTGTACAGTGGAACACAATTAAACAAAATTAACAAGTTAACAACAGAGTATAAAAGTATATAAATAGAGTAATAAAACAATACAACAACAAGGATTAAAACAAAGCAATTTGTCCGTGAAAGTCAGGTAGAACTTTATGGGTAAAAATGCTTACGGAACAAATGTGTTTTTAACATCCTCTTAAAACCTTCAACAGACTCTGCATTTTTTATGGCCAATGGTAGGGCGTTCCACAGTGTGGGAGCAACCACTGCAAAAGCCCGGTCACCCTTTGTTTTGCGATTGGACGCAGGTATTTTGAGAAGGCCTTTGTCAGAGGACCTGAGGGATCTCATATTGTCCTTAGGAGGCAGTAGGTCCAAAATATAAGATGGGGCCAGCCCGTGTAATGCTTTATAAGTGGTTAGGATAATTTTGAAATCTATTCTGGACCTAACTGGTAGCCAGTGCAGTGCGGCTAACACCGGAGTTATGTGTGCTCTGCGGTTTGTGTTAGTAAGGATTCTGGCTGCCGTATTCTGAACTAGTTGGAGTCGGGATAGTGATGAACGGCTCAGGGTGGTATAGAGTCCGTTACAATAGTCAAGACGGGAGGAAACAAAAGCGTGCATGACTTTTTCCAGATCTTGAGAAGTGAGCATTGATTTAATTTTTGCAATATTGCGTAGATGGTAGAAGCATGACTGGGTGACCTTTTTAATATGGAACTCGAAGTTCATTTGATTGTCGAAGAAGACACCTAGGTTCTTTGCAGTTTGTTTGACATTAGTTGCCAGGGGACCAAGGGACAGACGAATTGCATTTGAGCTAATCTCAGGGCCTATGATGAGTATTTCGGTTTTATCTGGGTTGAGTTGTAAAAAGTTTTGTGCCATCCATTTATTGATACCGGTTAAACAGTCATGCAAGACTGTGAGTTTAGTGAGATCATTTTGCTTAAATGAGAGATATAATTGTGTATCATCAGCATAACAATGATATGATATTCCTTCAAAGCTGTTAATAAGAGTGCCAAGGGGGAGCATATAGAGGGAGAATAGAATTGGACCAAGTATGGAACCCTGGGGGACCCCACAGGTCAGGGGAGCTGAGGAGGAAACATAATTGTCACAAGCGACAGCCACACTTCTCCCTGTCAGATAGGAGGATAACCATGCCAGGGCCGACCCGGTTAGTCCCACCCACTGTTGGAGCCTATTAAGGAGGATGGAATGATCTATCGTGTCGAATGCTGCGCTTAAGTCAAGCAGCAGCAGCACCGAACACTCACCGACATCGGCCCTCATAAGGATGTCACTAGAGACTTTAAGTAGTGCCGTTTCAGTGCTGTGCTTCTGGCGGAATCCGGACTGAAACTTATCAAATATATTATTATTATTAAGGAACTGTAGAAGTTGATTACAGACAACTTTTTCTAAAATTTTTGAGATGAAAGGGAGTTTGGAGATTGGCCTGTAATTGCTGTGAACTTGTGGATCAGCTATTTATCAGTGCAGAGGGAAATACTAAAGGATCTAGTATAGAGACCTGGTGGACTCCGGTTAACTAAGTATGTGGGGTTTTAATATTGGAGCAAAAAAAGTAACGCAAAAGTACCTAGTAACTAGTTAATAATGCAGTAACTAGTAAAGCAATGTTTTTACTTTTAGAGAGCACTAACTACTAACTAGTAAAGTATCTAAGTTACTCATTTAGAGTAACTTACACTGGTGTTTATTTTATCTTGTCCTTGTCTTAAAAATCGTAATCGTAGAATCTTCAATTATGACACCTTCAGCTCCGTCAGTGCCATCGTTACCAGTCCGTACGTACAGCATGACTGGTCTCACTGCCATCGCATACATCTACCCTCTCAATCTTTCCTCCATCCATTCCACCCTGCCTGCACTGAGTGCAATCTCTTCTTCACCTCTCTTCCACACTCCCAATTACTCTGGGTAGTTGACCCTGGTATTTAAATGACTTCACCGTTGCCACCTCTACTCCTTGCATCCTCACTGTATGCTCACCAAATAAACCCATACTGCTGCTTGCCAATTGTCACCTCTCCTCTTAGCCTAGCTTCCACTACTCTTTGCCATAGCTTCCACTACTCTTTCGCATAATGACTCTGCTTTTTATGTTACATAATCTTACACAGTATACAGAAAAATAAAATTAAACTTATTATTTATTAGAAATTAAAAAGCTAATTCAGCTAGTATAGCTGTCATATATTGCTCTACACCCTTGGTTGAAATCTGCAAAGCTCTGCCGTACCTCCACTGAGAGTTTCTGTGTCTCACTGGTCGGCTTTGCAGTATGGATGGAGCTGATGTCAGTCTCTAGCTGCTCCAGTTCCTGGCCCAGCTGGCGCAGGTGCAGGGCAGAGTACAGGCCCTTGTCATGCAGGTACTGGTAGGGCACTAGACGGGCTGTCAGGTTCTGAAACAGAGCCTGGATCCCAGGCAGACGCTCTCTGGACAGTCTCACCTTAGGAGGAACAGACACAGAAGTGAACTCCAGGAGTTTGTCTGAAAGACCACATAAAGCAGCATGAATTCAGCTTCACTCTTACTGAATTCTAATTTGTCACACTGCCTGTGACTTGATGTGTGTAAAAATTGTTAGAAAACTGATGCATTTACATCTTAAGATGTCTCCATTATTTGGTATAGTTGGAAGAGTAATATTAATTAAAGACATTATTTCTTATTTCATTTCAGGATGAAAAATGTGCTCTTGGTTTGTGGATTTGTTTCACCTTATTTAATAACACAATGTATTTGATTTTCAGAGTTTTGATTTTGCCCCATTACATTTTATTTATTTATTTAAAGGTAATGTAAGTGATAGTTTTTGGTTAAAGTAAAACCTTTTTTTTTGTTTAAAACTTAAATCTCTATATTCTGAGAGTGTTTTTTTTCAGTAAGAGGGACCTCCCTGTCTCCCCAGCTCTTTAATAAACACAGCAATACATTTTCAGGTGGGTTGCCAGTTTCATCCAATCAGGAGAGAGTACACATTTATCAGCTTCAATTATAGTGTTCTTTGTGTCATCACTTCCAATTTCACTTATTTATCCTATATTGTATGAGTTCTATATCCTGATTGGATCAAATTGGTATCCCGACTCGAAGATACAGTTTCTGTCTGCTAAGAGCTGGAGAGACGGGGAGACATCTGTTACTGAGCAAACACTCTACTAGCAATGATTACTGTAAGAACTATAGAGCTATTTAACACTTATTTTAACAAAATAACAAAATAAATCACTTCTGCACCTTACATTTCCAAAATATATAAATGTATTTTGTATATAAGAGTGTATGTACTCTTGGTTCATGGTTGAGGAGGTCATGATCACCTTATCTTGTTGCGTATTGAAGGAGTCTTCACAGCTCTTAATCTGATCCTGGACTTTCTCATACTTTACGGCAGGGAACAGCCACATGCTGGCGTTCACTGGACACACACATGTGCCATCCTTCTCATGGCCATCGACGCGCTGAGCTTGGCTGTCATCCTGTGGTTTACAAAGAAGCATCTCCATAAACATTGACATTGTGTGCTATGATGCATTAGTCCACAGACCTGATCTACACTGTAAAATGTAAAATAAATCTCTAGTAAAGGAGTAAGTAGACTTACAGAAACACTTTGGATAAAGTCATTCAAAGTGTCATCTTTTATTAATAACAGAATATCAGGTGTTACTCACTGTGGACATAAGCATCAGTAGGAGCAGGAGCGTGGTCTGAATTGGAGCCATAATGATACACTGACTGACTCTGAGGAGAGGATGAAAACACAAAATTATAACGTGACTTCTCTTCCCCCTCTCTTTCTCAATACAGGATATACGCTAACACACACCTATACATATTTGTGATTTCTGCGGTGTCATCTATTTCACAAACAGTAATGTGGATGTGAAACAAAAAAAGCAGAATTTTACCATTAACTGTGGGTGTGGGTTATAACCGGGAATTTACCAGATTCCCCCTTTCTAAGGAAATAGTTTAGCAATATCATGCAGATTTCTCGTTTATGTTAGTTTTAATAAACACTTTTAGTGCAACTTAGACACATCCTCAGTGATGTATCCTGGGTTCACTGGGTGTTTCGGGTCTGATCTCCCCGCTTGATCCACAGCCATCTTGACGCCTTTTCTGCCGTGTCTGTGATGTTTTTGATGTCTTTTCTGCATCTTGAGTGCCCTGATGAGAGACTGGCCGACGAATCCTCTGCATCCGACCTCGATGGGGTTGCATCGGGTCCTCCATCCCCTGCTTCGGCATTCACATGCCAGCTCCTCGTACTTATATATGAAATACAGGACAAAACAAATCCATTACCTTCTGTATATCCTGAAAGGATTTTATTCATATAAGATCAAATTATGTGGCTTTTGCTCATATTTTGTCAGGATACGACTCAGAGTAAGGTCCCATAATGCAGGAACACACAGGAAACCAAGAGTTAACGTAGAACCACACTTTACTTAAATAAAACAGGTAACATACATACATACAATACACTGTCACAGAGGTATTAAAACTGTAACTTATTACTAGAGCAAACTCACAGGAAACATCGACGACGAACAAGCAACTCAAACTCTTTGGGTACAAAATAAACCTTCGCAAGGCTGACGGCTTCACAGTAGAAGTGGGTGACATTGTGATCACTAGAAAAGAGGAAAAGACCTACCTGGGTTGAATTTCAGAGGCAAATCTTTCAAGTGAAAAAATGGCAACTAAAGTAATCAAAGAAGTCAATAAAAGAATAAGATTTTTGTACACATCTCACTGATCAGTAAGAATACATTGAGGACTCTAGCAGGAGCACTCATCCAATGTCACTTCGACTATGCATGCACCTCATGGTACCATAGCACTACAAAGGCCTTAAAAACTAGGCTCCAGACACCCCAAAACAAACTGACCAGGCTACTGCTAACTGCTAATGAAGTATTCAATCAATCAATCAGTCTCAATTAGCGCAAACAGTCACCGCTGGGGACCCCAGGTGGAACCAGTCTCACAATCAGGCCGCACAGAGAGGTGAAGGGCTGAGCAGGAGCAGAGTCACACCAGGGCAACAGTAGCACATGACAGGGCAGCCAGAACAGGGGCAGATTGTGACATATTTATCATATTTTGGATTACATGAGTTTTTATGACAATTCAAATTGATACAGTATACACAGTAAAATCCTCAGTGTTATCCACAGTCCATTTGGTTCCATTTGTACACTCAGAGTTAAATGAACATTATTGATACATTGGTTTGTTTGGTCTTAGCCTACCAAGACTTAGTTTGTCGATTAGTTGTTTCTGAGGAGAGGATGAAAACACTAAATTATAAAGTGACTTCTCTTACCCCTCTCTTTCTCAATACAGGATATACGCTAACACACACCTATACATATTTGTGATTTCTGCGGTGTCATCTATTTCACAAACAGTAATGTGGATGTGAAACAAAAAAAGCAGAATTTTACCATTAACTGTGGGTGTGGGTTATAACCGGGAATTGACCAGATTCCCCCTTTCTAAGGAAATAGTTTAGCAATATCATGCAGATTTCTCGTTTATGTTAGTTTTAATAAACACTTTTAGTGCAACTTAGACACATCCTCAGTGATGTATCCTGGGTTCACTGGGTGTTTCGGGTCTCACCCTCGCCCAGGCAACCCAGCCGGGGGTGATCAGGCCCCGACTTGTGTCTAAGTAGCTTGTGTGGTCCACGGATCTCCCCTCTTGATCCACAGCCATCTTGACGCCTTTTCTGCCGCGTCTGTGATGTTTTTGATGTCTTTTCTGCACCTTGAGAGACTGGCCGACGAATCCTCTGCATCCGACCTCGATGGGGTTGCATCGGGTCCTCCATCCCCTGCTTCGGCATTCGCATGCCAGCTCCTCGTACTTATATATGGAATACAGGACAAAACAAATCCATTACCTTCTCTATATCCTGAAAGGATTTTATTCATACAAGATCAAATTATGTGGCTTTTGCTCATATTTTGTCAGGATACGACTCAGAGTAAGGTCCCATAATGCAGGAACACACAGGAAACCAAGAGTTAACGTGGAACCACACTTTACTTAAATAAAACAGGTAACAAACATACATACAATACACTGTCACAGAGGTATTAAAACTGTAACTTATTACTAGAGCAAACTCACAGGAAACATCGACGACGAACAAGCAACTCAAACAAACACATTCTCTTTGGGTACAAAATAAAGCTTCGCAAGGCTGACGGCTTCACAGTAGAAGTGGGTGACATTGTGATCACTAGAAAAGAGGAAATGACCTACCTGGGTTGAATTTCAGAGGCAAATCTTTCAAGTGAAAAAATGGCAACTAAAGTAATCAAAGAAGTCAACAAAAGAAGAAGATTTTTGTACACATCTTCTCACTGATCAGTAAGAATACATTGAGGACTCTAGCAGGAGCACTCATCCAATGTCACTTCGACTATGCATGCACCTCATGGTACCATAGTACTACAAAGGCCTTCAAAACGGGGTTCACTCTCCATTCCGACATGCTGCCACTCCGACATTGACTTCTAATTGTCGGAGTGGCGGTACCATCCATAAAAAAACACATTCCGCCACTCCGACAAAGTTATGTTCACTGTGTCGAAGTGGCGGTATGTTCCATTTTGGGAATAGTCCCACCATTCCGACAAGGGTAAAGTGCCTAATGGAGATTATTATTATTACCCCTATTGCTTTATGATCACTACTCAGGACATGTACCATGTAAACGGGACGGCCCGCCTGGTCGAAACACCAAAGAAACAAGGAATCCACCCGATAACACATTCTATTAGAGCGGAAAACCTTATCTCATAACTGGAACGGTGGTGCGCTCGTTAAACATTGGACTCTCAACCCCAGCTATACGTGATCGTATCCCAATGCTGATGCTCCTTTTATGAAAACCGCTGACCTTTTTTTTTTGCCGATAAAGTATAGTTATGGACAGTGGTGTAAAGTAACTAAGTACATTTACTCAAGTACTGTACTTAAGTACGATTTTGAGGTATTTTTACTTTACTGGAGTATTTCCAAATTTCTATACTTTTACTTCTACTCCATTACATCTCAGAGGTTAATATTGTACTTTTACTCCACTACAATTATTTGAAAACTTTAGTTACTAGTTACTTTGTAGATTTTGATTATTATTACAAAACATACTGTAACCACATTGTGAGCTTGTAGATTTTTGAAAAGATGTTTTATGCTTTTTGAACTTGTGAAATGTGACTCTGACATTTAGTACTTTTACTTTTGGTACTTTAAGTACATTTTGATGCCAATACTTTTGTACTTTTACTCAAGTACATTTAGATTTCAGGACTTTTACTTGTAACAGAGTATTTCCATTGCAGTATTGATATTTTTACTTAAGTAAAAAATGTGGGTACTTTTTCCACCACTGGTTATGGACAAAACCATGACGGAGGCGCGCAGTCTCAAGCGAACTTGAGCCACGAGAGGCACCACCGAGCGAGCTAAAGCGAGCGAGTTGCCGTGCCGAACGTTGCGAAGTTCGCTTGAGCCTACTCAGCGCCGTCCGAGTTACGTACCGATAGGGACAGAATAGTAAATCATGTTTTAGGGCAAGCGTTTGCCCCAAACTGTGTGAGTGTGTGTGTGTGTGTACATTTCGGCCATTTGAAAATAGCAGATCTACAAGCTGGTCGCCATGCCGCGTTATTATGGATCCCACGCCAGCTCTTGGAAAACCCCGCCCCCGCAAGCTAGTTTAGATGGAGGCCCCGCCCCTTCATTTCACTTCCGTCTACGTCAGTCGCTGTGTGAGAGAGAGAATACAACATTTATTTCAAATAGAAAGCATTTATTTATTAACACATTGGGTGCCAGAGGTTTATTAAAATATTATACGTTGAGTGCCTGCATTTCTTCCATCCACTTACGTTATACGTTTCGTGCTGTAGAAGCCCCGACGCGGAAGTGCATGTAAACAAAGCGTGCGTGCGAGACGGCGGAGGGTCCCGACTAACGCCTGGAACAATAATATTTCCAACGCGATCCTCCATTGCAGCGTGATCGCCGATCGAAAACGGCTCGTTTCCACCACGTTAAAAATAAATGGAGATATTAAGCTTTTAGTCAAGGAGATAACATTGAAAACGCCGACCGGAAGGATTTTTGACATGGAGCCACATCCAGCCTCTTCTTCTCAGAAACTCCTTGGGTGATGTCAAAGTTTCGTTTTAGCGCCCCACGTGGGCCAATAAAAATAGAATTGGGTCAAAAACGGTCCGGACCGTTTTCGGCACTTCTCGTTTGGATCCTCAAAAACGGTCCGGACCGTTTATGGCACTCGATGTGTTAATATTATTATTATTCAGTCACTTTGGCATGGAAAGAATCTAGACAATCTAGACAGCCTCGAGCCAGGCATCCTGCCTATAGAGCCAGCCTAGAGCCTGCCTGGAGCCACCCAGCCTGCCTAAAGCCACCCCTTATATATATCCAATAATGTAATTTTAACTATATATATATATATATATATATATATATATATATAGCCATGAAAATGAATTTGGGATTTATGGACTGTCGGAATGGCGGGACTAAATGTCGGAATGGCGGTATGTCGGAATGGTGGTATGTCGGAATGGTGATACGTCGGAATGGCGGTATGTCGGAATGGTGGGATGTCGGAATGGCGGTATGCACCCCTTAAAAACTAGGCTCCAGACGGGACCGTACCTATAGGTATGACCCCCTCCACACCCCAAAACAAACTGACCAGGCTACTGCTAACTGCTAATAAAGTATTCAATCAATCAATCAGTCTCAATTAGCGCAAACAGTCACCGCTGGGGACCCCAGGTGGAACCAGTCTCACAATCAGGCCGCACAGAGAGGGGAAGGGCTGAGCAGGAGCATAGTCACACCAGGGCATTGGGCAACAGTAGCGCATGACAGGGCAGCCAGAACAGGGGTAGATTGTGACATATTTATCATATTTTGGATTACATGAGTTTTTATGACAATTCAAATTGATACAGTATACACGGTAAAATCCTCAGTGTTATGCTCAGTCCATTTGGTTCCATTTGTACACTCAGAGTTAAATGAACATTATTGTCTCCGCCAGGCCGAAAGGCATGGCGAGAGAGTATGTTTTCGCCCCTGTCCGTCCGTCCGTCCGTCCGTCCGTCCGTCCGTGTGTCCTGTCTGTGTGTTACCAGCTAATCTCTGGCACCGTTGGTCCGGTCGCTCCGAAACTGTGCACACACACTCCCTGGATGCCAATTCAGAACCTCTGCCCCAATTTTTTCACATGGGCCTGTTATAGCGCCACCAGGAGGCCGATTTGTGAAAACCCTTTTTTTTTACATTACTCCTACAGATTTTATCCAAACGTCATGCAAATCGGTACACAGTATCTCTATAGTCATGTGATCAACACAAATCTGTCCGATTTCCCATATTCCATCCTCATTGCCTATGGTTGGCTTCCAAAGTTTGCAGGATTGGTCCGTTTTGAACAAAAAGCCTCAAACTATGCATGCAGCTTGCGATTTCCGTGAATTTTCACACGCACATTCCCACTAGGCCGAGGAAGAAATGCCACCCTTTTCACATTGGCCTGTTATAGCGCCACCAGCAGGTCTAATTTAGCAAAACAATTTTTTGGAACAAAATGCCTCAAATCATGAATGCAGTGTCTGATTGCCGTGAAAGACCTAAGAATAAATGGCACCCTTTTCACATTGGCCTATTATAGCGCCACCAGGAGGCCACAATAACGTACCTGACCTGGCGGAGAACTGTGCTCCGAGGAGCACTTTTTCTAGTTGATACATTGGTTTGTTTGGTCTTAGCCTACCAAGACTTTGTTTGTCGATTAATAATAATAATAATAATAATAATAAACTTTATTTGTATAGCACCTTTCATGACATGAAATGCAGCTCAAAGTACTTTACAGAGCAAGAATACAATTACAGTTAGAACCAATTTAACAATAAAGCAAACAATTTAATAAAATAAAATAAAAGCAAAGGCATAAAACAACATTAAAATAGGCAATACAGTGAGGAATTAAAAATCAACCAAAGAATCAGCTAAAAGCAAGAGTGAAGAAATAGGTCTTGAGCTGTGCTTTAACACTCGCATGACTGAGGTTTCATACTACTCCACCAAGCCTGAAAAAAGATCATTTTGATCCCCAAATCAGGCTATCCTATTGGCCACTGTCTCCCTCTGTTCTCCAGACTAGTTCACACTTTCTCCCCCAAACAGTGGGGGGTTCCATTGTCTTCTAAAAAACTGAGAGTTGAAAATGGGTTGCCAAATTAGCGTAAAGCTCTCATTCTATCAGCTGTCCACGTCGCTGACAAACGCGTCTCCTCTCCTCCTCCCTCGGTGCAAGTGAACACAATGCTATGTTCCACAAATGTGCTCAATCCTGCGCAAAATATCTGATCTTCAAGCATAAAACAGTTGCTGCGTGACAAGCTGTATGCTTGTAGATCCTATCTTTTTCCACCGCTTTTCAGTGAAAGGGAAAGTGGAAAATGGTTCGCCAAATATTGCGAGAGAAATAAGTCAGGTCTATGAAAATGTTACTGCATGCGTCGTTGTGCCCTGAGAAAACAGTTAGGCATGAATGGGGTAATAATAGCCGAGGCTAATTTGCAACACCAGTCCCTGGTTAGACCTTTCTATATAAATATATACCTAATAAAAATGCATGAAGCTCTAATCTAAACAAGTATGAAAAGATATTTATATCTGCAAAGTAACTAGTAACTAAAGTTTTCAAATAATTGTAGTGAAGTAAAAGTACAAGATTTGCCTCTGAGCTGTAGTGGAGTAGAAAAGTATTACCATTATAATGTAATTATATATATAATTATAATATTAATAATAATAGTAGAAAGACGCGAAAAACAAGCCCAAAGTCGCTTATAATAAGCAGACATGGCAACATGGACTCGCTGCTGCGTAGGCAGTGTCTGCTCGTCTACGGCCGCTCTGCGGGGGGTCTAGAGGTGTGAACTGCTCTTGCCTGGGGGAGAGAGAGGGAGAGCGGTCAATTTAGCCGAAATATAACGGTTGGGATGGTATATATGGTATATATTTCATATTTATAATACGTTTCAGAAGAAAAAAAAAACAGAGATGATTTGAAACAAATATTTAGGAAAAGTCATGAAAGGGGAACTTTCTCAGAGCTTCATGAGAGAAGATAATCCACTTTAAATTCTCAAAATCGGTCATATTGATAGCTTAGTCATGCAAGTGTTAAAGCTATCGACAGAGGCTGCCTGTCTTAAGTGTAATGGGAGTTTATTCCACACTGTCGGTCCGTAAAAGCAGAATGCTGCTTCACCGTATTTTTTATATGTCATTGTAGGCACCTCGAGCAGGTCAGCACTTGAAGACCTGAGGGCCCGGTTTGGAACATATCTCTCTAGGCAGTCAGAGAGGTAGGAAGGTGCCAGACCATTTAGAGCTTTATAAACTATTAAAATAATTTTAAAATCAATCCTAAAAACAACCGGGAGCCAGTGTAGTGAAGCTAGAACTGGAGTGATACGTTCTCTCATCCTAGTTTTAGAGCCGTTTCACACTCGGGTCCCGGGTGCGCACACCAGACCACATGGCAGATGTTGTGGTAGTGTGAACGTAGCGAACCGTTCCCCGTAACGCATCACCGTACCGTACTCGAAACCACCTGGGGAGGTAGTCTTGGGTCCGATTGCTGCGGAGTCGGGAACGGAACGCGGCAGTGTGAATCCATCCGTACCAAGAGAAGGAAGTGGACAGACTGGACTGCTAATCATATATCATTTATATATTTGTTATAATGACGCATTATTTTAGCTGGGTTATACCTTCTCATTGTTCTACTTGAATGTTGACAAGAAATAATAATCCCGCTAGTGTTTGAGTAGCACGAGCCGTGAAAAATAATAAACAAAAAACACATGTGTGGCAAACGTATTTATAAGGATAAATACACCAAGGGTTAGTCCGTGACGTCATACCAAGGATGCGTCCGTGACGCCAATATCATATTAACAGACGACGTTACATTTCGAGGTTTCAAAGACCAGTGCACACACTGCTTTGGTTGTGTATTGTTGATCTGTTGTTATTATAACTCAAGACAACGTCAGGAACACAGTCAAACTTTATTATTCACTCTAGAGTGACTTTTCTTCTGTGAATGACATTCTCTCTTCCAAAGCCCCATAGTAAACAGCGCCCCCATGAGGCACATATTTACCATTACTGCTAAATTAAATGGTCGAGTACGAAAGGATTTTGGCCGGTGTGAATGCTGACCAGCTGGGAGAAGCCAAGCGTACTCGGGAACGCTTCGATTCAAACGGATCCAGTCTGAAACCGCCCTACGTTAAAATTCTGGCTGCCGCATTTTGAACAAGTTGTAATCTGTCAGTTGTTTTCTTTGGCAGGCCAGAGTAGAGTGCGTTGCAGTAATCAAGCCGAGAGAAAACAAAAGCGTGGATCAACGTTTTTGCATCGTCTAACGACAGATAGTCTCTAATTCGTGCAATATTTCTAAGATCTTGGTGACATGATTAATGTGTGTATTAAAATTCAATTCAGAATCGATAATAACCCCCAGGTTCTTTACTGTGGTGTTACATTCTACAGCCAGGTTACCAAGTCTACTTGTTATTGATTCTCTCTGCTCACTGGAGCCAATTATGAGAACTTCTGTTTTATCCTCATTTAGCTTAAGAAAGTTCTCACTCATCCAGCATTTTATACTGGACAGACAGGTCAACAATGGGTCTAGAGCGCAGGGGTCGTCTGGAGCTACTGAAAGATACAGCTGGGTATCATCAGCATAGAAATGGAAGTTCACTCCGTGATCGGCGATGAGTTCTCCCAGCGGCACTATATACAGGGAGAACAATAAGGGACCCAGAATTGAGCCCTGTGGAATACCAGAACAGATGTTGTGTTTGTCTGAGTCAAAGTTAGCTAGACTGACAAAATAGCTTCTGCCTGTTAGGTAAGAGTAAAACCAAGACAAGGCTGTGCCTGACAAACCAATCCAGTACTCCATGCGTTGTAGTAGAATTGTGTGATCAATCGTATCAAAAGCAGCGGTTAAGTCAAGGAGTAGGAGGACAGATAAATTTTTGTCGTCAGCGGACACCCTAAGATCATTAATTACTTTTACAAGTGCTGTTTCTGTGCTATGACCTTTCCTGAAGCCAGATTGGAATTTGTTATGAACCTTATTGTTCTGTAGGAACACATCCAGTTGATGAAAGATAGTTTTTTCTAAGACCTTGCCCAGAAATGGCAGATTAGAGATTGGTCTATAAATACCCAGCACCAATGGATCAAGGTTGTGTTTCTTGAGTAACGGCCTGACTACAGCCGTTTTCAGTGAGTCTGGAAAGACGCCTGAAAGTAGAGAGCTGTTTACAATTCTTAGGATATCTCCAATAACACTGTCTAAAACCTCTTTAAGAAACGGGGTGGGTATTGCATCCAGTGAGCAAGATGATGATGTCATCTGTGATATAGTTTTACGGAGTTCCTCTTCATTAATTGCGCAGAATGATATTAGGCTTCCTCTGGAGTGATCTACATTTTTGCACCATGCACCATTTGCCGCATTTGCAGTGCTAGCGGCAGCATTCATAATACCAGCTCGAATGCTAAAAAATTTGTTTTAAAAAAAGGATGCGAACTCATCACACTTAGCTTTAGAAGCAGGGAGCGACTCCTTGTAAGCCTGGGGGGGGTTTAAGAGATGTTCAATGGTAGAGAATAAGACTCTGGCATTTTGCTTGTTGTCATTGATAATGCCTGAAAAATATGCCTGCCTTGCCAAGTGCAGTGCTTTGTTATAGGCCACTGTTGACTTCTTAAAGATCTCTAGGTGGACAGTGAGTTTGTTTTTTCTCCAAATTCGCTCAGCTTTACGACATTCTTTCTTGAGTGAGCGCATGTGCTTGTTGATCCAGGGTGTTACTCTAGAGTTAAGTTTCTTTTTAGTTTTCATAGGAGCCACTATGTCGAGAGCTGACTCTAATTTGAGATTAAAATGTTGAACCATATCATTCACTGAGGGAGCATCAAGTAGGGGGGGCACCTGCATACACGCCAGATGACGAGGAAACTCGTTTGCTGCAGATGAGCTAAAAAAACGTTTTTTTTATAGTATATTCTGTATTGTTTTTCCCTAGATCAGAGACAGTCATATTAAAACACAATAAATAGTGGTCTGTTAGTTCGGGCTTATCAATAATACTGTCAACAGTGATATTCAAACCTTTAGTGATCACCAAGTCCAGGGTATGGCCATTTTTATGTGTTGGCCCAACAACATGTTGAATAAAGTCAAAATTGTGCAGTAACTGTAGGAAACCCATAGCCACAACATCTGAAACAATGTCAACATGTAGATTAGCATCTCCAGTTTAGTTGTTAGATTAGTTGTTTTTTGTATTAGTTCTTTCTAAATTATGAACACATCTCTTGTAAATTCAAGATAGAAACCTTAAATTCTACCAGTCTATTAGTCATTGTGAAATCAACATTAGAATGTTCAGTCACCATCTTTGTATGATTGAATGTGGCAAACACAATTTTATATATGTGTTGATTGAATCACCTAATCAATAAGTTGATGAAGTCATACTGCATGACTATTAGTCCTTGGGCCAGACCAGATATCGGTACCACTAAGTCGGCAAAACCTTACCTATACTAAATTGTTTTTTGGGCCAATATAAGTAAATAAAAATATGATAGCCTTTCCATAGGAGCAGCTTTTTATATTTTTTGACATTTTGTTATTTTTCTCAATAGGCGGATTTTCATTCATAGCCAACAACATATTAAAAGTTATATAACACACTTTTTGGACATCACACTGCTCCTTTTTTTTTATAAATTAAACAAACCTGTGTCCAATTAAAGTAGTTGATGAAGTGGGTGTGGCCTATTATTTGGTTAGTGGCCAGGGGTGTGTGGGACCGCAGTATGAGGGCGGCCCACATCAACTACCTGGAGATGGCAGTCTTTTTGGCGTTAAAGCGCTTCAGACCCCACATCAGTGGATGTCACGTTCTGGTCAAGACGGACAATACCACGACCATGGCCTACATCAACAAGCAAGGAGGCCTGCGGTCTCCTACCTTGGACGGTGTTATGCCCCAGTCTAGGGGTGCCTGAGACACAACATGAATATGTTCACGCCTTCCCCAACTCCCAAGTAGCCACACAAACAAAGGGTTGAAGTGCAAAATATAACAAGGTTTATTTATAAAGATATAAAGTAATAACAAAAGATTAACATAAACTTGGGTCATAAGGGTGTAACTCACTGAGGAACTAAAGTAACCAAAAGAACGAACTGAAAAGAAACTCTTACCTATCAAAAGAACCAATAATACAATATCTTACCTTCCTAACAATAAACAATAAGCAAAAGAAACATCACTTCAGGATCAACTTATATCAACTGAAGATACATAGGTCAAATCATAGAACTCATAAGTAACAGAACATAAAGTGTGGTGGCCAGTTGGAAGCGGAGGAAGACGGGCTCCTGCCCCTGCGTGCCGCACTGAGATCTGTGCTCCTCTTATATAGGGAGCCTCCACCCTATTAGCCACTTGGAAGGCAGCACTCCTGTGAGCTCCCCACCAATCACTGGCCGGCTTGGATGAGCGCCCCACCAATCGCCTTCCGGGAATGGCACACCTGAATTTGCATACATTCCTTTCATCTCCACCATCTCACCTCTGACACACACACACACACACCCTTCCACACTAGGACCAACTCATAATAATAACCTCAAATACGACCCCAGTCGTAACAGACGGCTTGGCACGAAGGTTGATACTATGGTGCAACACGCACCTGGAGTCAATCAACGCCTCTCATGTACCTGGACTTCTGAACAGGGGAGCCGACCCCACCCCACCCGGGGGCCACACCGAGCACCGTGCGGCCTCCCACTACTCTTCCGCGCCGGGGAGCGTCGTTTCGGTCGGCGACGATGAGGCTGATGACGACGTCCTCACTCCCTACCAGGCCGAGCAGCACGACGAACGGGACTACCTGGTCGTCGACGAGGTCGAGGGGGATGGGGAGGCCGTACGGGATGACGCCCAAGCGGCGGACCGTGCCCCCCCGACACCCGGCCCAGCCCCAGCGGGGAACCTCCACACTGTCCTTGTTCACGCTGAGGCGCTCACAGCCCCACCGGCCGAAAAAGGTCAGGTTCGGCGGCCCCGAGTGGACCTATTTGCATCAGAGGAGAACGCGAAATGCTCGCTGTTTTTCTCAATGAAAGGCCAGGCTCCGCTGGGGTTGGACGCCCTGGCGCACGAGTAGCCGGGTGGGCTACTTTATGCGTTCCCTCCGCTGGAGCTGATCCACCCCACTCTGGAACGGATCAGGCTCCGGGGCCTGACGGTGCTGCTGGTGGCTCCAGCATGGGGCACTTGGAGGTCGGAGATAGCTCCCCTCCTATACGAGTGACCTTGGCCCCTCCCGCTGCGAGAGAACCTGCTGCAGCAGGCGGGGGGCGAGATTCATCATCCCACACCCGCAGACCTAGATCTGTGGAGTGGTGCTTGGACCGGTCCCCGGTTGTGGTCCCGTTCCAGGCTTCGGTCGCAGACATCCTGAGGATAGGTTGGATCTGGGAAACGCCTTCTCCACAATCAAAGTATACTTGGCGGCCATCTCGGCCAACCATGTTGGTATCGATGGAAAAACCGCTGGGAAACAACCACTGGTGTGCCAGTTCATGAAGGGTGTGTTGCGTGAACACCCTGTCTCCAGGTCCTTGTTTCCCACGTGGGACTTGGTCCTGGTGCTCGACTCACTCTCTCGTCCTCCTTTTGAACCACTGGAGACGGTGGAACCAAAGTTCCTCACGCTCAAGACGGTGCTCTTGGTTGCCCTGACAACAGCGAAACGGGTGAGCGATATGCATGCCCTATCGGTAGTTCCGGAGTGCATGAGGTTTGCTGGTGATAACAGTAGGGTTGTTCTTAAACCCAACCCGGCGTTAATCCCCAAGAACCACCTGGCGGTGGTAACGCCGACCGTGCTGGTGGCTTTTCGTCCGCCTCCGTTTGCCTCAGAGGAGGATCGGAGGCTGCACTGTCTTTGTCCAGTGAGGGCCTTGCGGCTGTATGTCCGGAGGACTGCGGCCCAGGACCGACCCAGCCAGCTGTTCGTTTCCTTGGGCCCCGGGCCTGGGGGAAAGGCGGTGACTAAGTCTGCGCTTTCCCGCTGGATTGTGGAGGCTATTCGCCTGGCGTACACTAGTAGGGGGGCCCCAGTGCCTGACGGCCTGAGAGCGCACTCTACTAGGGGTGTATCGACGTCCTGGGCCCTCTGCAGAGGGGTTTCCATTCAGGACGTTTGCACGGCAGCGAGTTGGGCGTCTCCCTCGACTTTCGCTGCTTTCTACAGCCTGGGCGTGGCGGCGTCTTCCATGGCGCACGCAGTCCTGGGTGTGGCTTCCACCTGAAGGTGGGTAGGTGCATAGAACGGCCGTAGGATCTGTTCATGCCCCTGTACTTTAGTGTATGATAGGCCGACGTCTGGGCCTTAGATTAATAAGGCGGACTTCGGTCTGTCAGGGCCCTCCCCCCCACTAGAATAGACAGGCTGTGCCTGCTTATTAGTTATGAGGCAAACTTCGGTCTGTCAGGGCTCCACTTCTTTTCCACCCCCAGACCCGGTGGGTCTGGGGGTGCTTGGACGCCAGGGGGTCACGTCCCAGGGGGGGCGTGGCCCTGGCGCCCAGGCGCTGGGGCAGGTATTGTGGTATCTCGGTTGTAGATACATTCCGGGGGTTTATATCTCCCATATGTGAACAACGAGAGAGCAATGTAGCAAAACTAAGGGTTACTTCCGTAACCCCGGTTTTGTAAATTGCGAACGAGTTGTTCACAGAAACACCCTTCTTTTTGCTTCACCGTAGGTAGAAGGCTACGTTTTACCTTCTAGTTTTACCCTATTTCTCATAAAAAGTGCTTGTTTAAGATAAGGCTGAAAATGACCACCTCAGAATGAATTACTATGGGTAAATTATACATTTCCTGAATCCTTAGGGTCATGTCAGTATTCCAGTTGTTGTATTTTGTGTCTCTGATGTTTCTTGATGCCACAGAACTAAAAGAAAATATATGGTTTAGGCGGAAATTGTGAGAAAAAAAAGGTTATTAAAGGTTTGAAGAGCTCTGTACTTATCATACATAGTCACCAAAGGGCTTGAATGAAAGCTCAAAGTGTCCCCTTAAAAATGATACCAAACATAAAATATAAAACATTGTAATATGTCCTGAACGTGAGCCAATACCAAGATATGCATATGTGTCTAAAATGCCATTTTTCAATGGGGGGTGGTAACTTTAGCAGCTGATAACCCCAATTTAGCTGGGCCTCAGGAAGGTCTATCATACAAAAATAATATCTAGGGATGTATAGGAATAAAAAAATCCAAACTAGAATTTGCCATCCCAGGTGGTACCGATATGTGAGATTTTGGGGTTTGGCCCAAGGACTATATTAGTCAACTAAGAATTACTATAGTAATAGTACTAAGTACTGTACGAATCCCTCACCGTTACACCTGCTCTCATGTTAGGGTTCATTTGAAACATTGAAGCATATTCGGAAATAATTCTTCACGTACATGAACAAAGAGAGGACACGTATAAATGTAATTTATAGAAATATGAGAGCTTAGTTTTCCATTTTGTTTGTGTGTGTGTGTGTGTGGGGGGGGGGGGGGGGGTATAGGCTATGTTCAGTAAATGGTGTTACAACTGACCAAATTTTTACTTACATACATGTACAGTAGTACATAGCCAAACACTGGGATTCCCGGTTGCTGTGTGGTCAGTTTCAATTCCCCAATATTTTCCCCATGCTAATATCAGCAAGCCACACAGCATTATTCCCCATTTGGGGTTCCTCTATCATGTTCAGCATAATAAATTAACGTACGATCGCAATCTCTTACAATTACTTATGAAGGTCATTTTAAGACAACTACCTTTGACAAAATGTATGTACAGTCAAAAATAATAATGAAAACCATAAAACAGCCCAAAACTCAAATAAGTTGCATGAAGCAGAATACCAGTAGTGGAAAATACCTTGCCAATGGCTCTTGCATAAATCAGTTTAACAATGATCAATTAAACACACAATTCATTAGGTATATATTGAATTGAAGACTCCCCAGCAAGCACAGTCAGGACCCGGACCAATCAGTGACGTCTCGATTGGGGCTAGATCAAGTCAAACCAAGACAAGTCAGATCTGGCCCAGAATATCACCTGATTTCAACCAAAATTAATCCTGACCACAAAAACGTCACTTCCAGGACGTCATCTAAACACATTTCTCATCACCCAAAATTCAATCAAATTGTGCAGAACCTTTTTTTCTTTAGAATTGTTCTCTGGTCCTCTGGCACCTTAAGCATATCCAGTTGTCCTAAGTGCAGCAGTGATGGAAGAAGTACAAGTAGAATTAGGTTACTGTATTCAAAATTAGACTTGCGTAAAAGTACAAAAGTGCTGGTATCAAAAATATACTTATATATTTATACAGTACCAAAAGAAAAGTAATAAATGTTATGAAAATGTGTCAGACCTTTTCAGAAGATCTACAAGCTCACCACACGTTGTATTGCGACGGTTGTTTATGTTTGTTTGTGAGCTTGTAGATCTGCTATTTTCAATTACCTCAGGTATAAATTAGGGTTCAAGTGGTCAATGCATGTTTTGTGTTCATAATCCAATCTAACTAGTAACTAAAGCTGTCAAATAATTGTAGTGGAGTAAAATAGTATAATATTTGGCTCTGAGATGTAGTGGAGTATAAAGTATTGAAAATGGAAATACCCATTTTTGCAAAACAAATGTTTTGACAGTATTCCTACAGATTTTGTCCAAACATCACACAAATCAGATTTTTCATATTCCATCCTGACTGGCGAAGATTGGCCTCCAAAGTTTGCAGGGGTGGCCCGTTTTCAACAAAATGCCTCAAATCATGAACACAGGGTCCGATTGCGGTGAAACCTTGTACGCATTCGCACTACATTGAGGAACAATGCCACCCTTTTTACATTGCCCTATTATTGCGCCACCAGGAGGCATCACACGAATCGGTACACAGTATCTCTATAGTCATGTGATCAAGATGGATCTGTTCGATTCTTCATATTCCATCAACATTGCTGGCCCAAAATAACCTCCCTGACCTGTGCTCTGAGGAGCACTTTTTCTAGTTTCGTTCTGCTGTATAGGCTAAATCTCTCGTGTGAATGACAATAAAGAGGAACTTGAACTTGATCACAGAGGAGGGAGTGTTCAGAATATAGAAGTTGCTGATACTGACAACATGTGGTCTTATTCCAAATGTTCTCAGGGGAAGTGTCATTTTTGCTCTGTTCTCTGATCCACCATGAAGCTCGCTATGCTACTTCAACTTTTGGCTCTGCTTACTATTTCCCACCAGGTAAGAAACAACAAATAGGATTCAAATAGGATTCAACAGACATTCAGTGACCGGATGAGGACAAGTTTACCTGCTGTCTTTGGGAACATAATTATCTGCTGAAATAAATAGCACTGCAAACTTAAATATTAGTTTGTTATATTTGTGGTGTATTATACAGTACATGCAGTTAGTGAATATATATGATCTGCAAATTGAAGTTTCACCTACAGCTTATGGAGTAAGACCAAATCATATTTTGATAACAATGGTAGCTATGTAATATAGTAATAAAGAATAATGGAGTGTTCTCTAAACTCTTAAAATATATATAGGTAAGATATTTCCATTTGTCAATCAATAAACACCATGTGCACAATATTGTTTGAGCAAACAATCTGTTGAATCTGTACTTGTATGATATTCCATAGGGTGCGTCTTCTCCTGATTGTGTTTGCGATTTAAAGAATTTGGAGAAACCTTTTCCTCATGATAAGTTGAGGACTGTGGAGGACAGTGCCTCTAAATGCAATGAGAATTACACACAACAAACGGTAAGGGTTTAACCAGGAATGCTTTACAAGCTCGTTTGGATTTTGTATTTATTTTTGGGTTATTCTTTGTCCTCAACAACCAACACTTATTAATTCATAAACACATATTTAAAGAGCTATAATAAAATAAAATCACACCTCTACAGCCCTAAACCTGAAACCATATTCAAATGTCTGTGAATTGTACAGTATGTACATGTTTAATTTGAAAACCAGATCATGAGTTTGGATGGCATTACTTACTTACACAGTACAGTGCAACATAATTTTTTATTTGGTGTCAAAGATCAAGAATGATGGCTACAAGTTTTCTGACGTTTTTCATTTTTTCTTTTTCTCCCATTTGTATTTGTTGATAACATGTATTAATGTGTTTAAATTCTATGCTCTGTTGATTAATTCAATACATAGGACCATAATGGGAAAAAGTCCCTAGGACTTTTTTGTGTTATCCTTTTAGCCCAAATGTACTGTACCTCCGTGCTGCTTACATTTCTGGCTAATAAAGTATCTAATCAATCAATCAAAAGATAATAAATAATGGTGGAAAGAAAAAATAATAGCTGCCTTTTCCAGATCCAGGATATAGATATTCTTTTAATTGCCCTGGAGAATCGTATGCCCCAGCTGGAGACAATGGTGGCAGAGCTGGAGAAGGAGGATGATGGGGATCTGTACGGAGCCATCACCTTGCAGGTCATCGAGAATGAACAGGCAGAGATCTTAAAGTTCATCCAGAACCTCAATTACACCACAGTGGGGTCCTCAGCTGACACTGAGCATAAGGTAGATTTACAAAACCTACCAAAAGACCATGCTTTTAAAGATATACATATACAACAACCTCCACAAAGGTACAATTCAGTGTCCTCATAGTTTCATTCATAATGATGAAAAAAAAATCATTATTATTCATTTTAATAAATGCACTTCATGTCAATGTCTGAGAAACATCCGCTTGCTCTCGTTGTATAAGGGAAAATATAGCCCTGGGCAGATGGGTCTGGCTGCTGGCTGGCTCGACTCTGGCACTCCTCGGTTTGAAATACATTTTGCTCACCCCAGAGTTTTTTGCTGTGATGTTTCACTTTCAATCTGTTTGTAACCGCCCTTTGGAAATGAATCTTCCACACCAAAGTTCCAGACTAATATCTACGCAGTGATATTAGTCTGGCCATATGGTGTAGTAGCTTATGGTATGGTAATTTCACACAATTAGTCGACTCAATCAATATATGTTGCAAGAAAAAAAAAACATCATGACGTCTGTATATAATGTCATAAAAATACTTTTGGAATATTTTTGGAAGGAAGGAAGGTTGTGGAAGGTTTTCCACATAAACATTTTGAATTCCACAAAAATCACAAATGTCATATTTCACACACAAAAAACGTCCTGCTGTTTTATAGCTGGAGGAAATGAAAGAGGAGATGCGAGATCTGCAAACCTATGACAGCATGCAGGTTGTGAAGAAAGACCATGACAATACTCGTCTGAAGAGAGACCTGGACCAGTGTAAAAATGGACATCCCACAGCCCAGCCCACTCAGCCTCCGCAAGGTATGTCCTACATTTTACCAGACGTGACCCAAAAACTTCATTCACTTCTTCAGAGCTGCAGTTTTGGCTGAATGCTGTTTGCCAGTCGCCCTTCCCCTTTTACTTCCCTCCCCTCTCCTCACCATTCCAATCATTCTTTTCCCACTCTGTGCTCAGGTAACTGCCCTCTTGGACGTATGGTTTATGTCACTGGGCCCAGGGTCAACACCCCAGCATCAACGTCATACATCTATGGGGCCTGGGGTCGCGATCCTAAACCTGAAGCAGGAAAGGAAAGCTGGTATTGGTTGGTGATGTTGACATCCAGCCATGTGTTTGCTAATTATGTACGCCGCTACTCCAGTCTGAGTGGCCTGATTGTTGGAGCGACTCGTCCAGGTAAACTACCTTTATGTTTCATAAATCTTTTTTCAAAAAGTCATGATTCGACACGTGAGTTTGTAGATCTGCCTTTCAACATTTTGAATAGGGCTTCAGTGGTTAATTTCTTTATAGTAAATGTATCATGTAATATTACTGTATGTTTCTTGTATTTCTTCCTACAGGCAATGTACAAATTTCCCCCTCCAACCCCACCACCAACACCATCCAAGGCCCAAATGTTGTGCTCTATGGAGAGGCACTGTACTATGGCTGTTATAACAAAGATGCTATTTGCAGATTCAACCTCGCAGACCTTAGTATTACCTCTGTACAACTTCCCAAAGGCACCAGGTAAAAAATATTCCCTCTTATTTATTTCAACTTGGCTTTATTAGCATATCAGTGATGAGGTTGGATCAATTCTGACAAATGATTTCTCAAAATGTATAAGACATTAATTAGAACCACTTACACTCTTACAGTTCCCAGTCAGAAATTAATAGGGGTCTTGAATGTAGTACTAATGGTTCCATTTCCTTAACTTTACCTCATCTCTCTCTCTCTCTCTCTCTCGCTCTCTCGTAGGTTTAACTCTCAGAGTAACTTTTGCCACATTGGTCAATGCTACATATACACAGACCTGGACCTGGCAACAGATGAGAGTGGTGTCTGGGTAATCTACACCACCTCTGAGAACTTTGGCAACCTGGTGGTGTCTAAGGTAGAGCCGGATAAACAGCCGACGCTTGGGCAAACCTGGAATACCTCACTCTACAAGGCAGCGGTTACTAACACATTTGTGGCATGTGGCATGCTCTACGCCACGCGGTACGTGAACGCTACCACTGAGGAGATCTTCTACGCTTTTGACACCACAACAGGAGTTGAGAGGTATGATGTTGGCATATACATCCAGAAAATGTCAGCCAACATAATGTCCCTCAACTACAGTCCTGTGGACCACATGTTGTATGTTTACAGTGATGGGAAGATGGTGTCCTACCAGGTAGAGTTTGAGTGACTGGATATTTACCACACCCGTACACTGCTGCAAGCATCTACGTATATTCAAACATAGGCCACTGTATGCATACCCAGTAGTGGACAAAGAACTTAACTCCAGTACTTGAGTCAAACTATAGATACTCATGGTAAAATTTGTACTTGAGTTAAAGTACTTGAGTTCTTGCTTTTAAAAATGCTTAAGTATTCAAAAGTACAAATTACAATATATTTTCTTTTTATTATCAATGCATTGCTGTATAAAAGTTGAGTAATTTTCCCCCAAAATTCGCAGATCTACAAGCTCACAACACGTTGTGCTTGTAGATCTGCTATCTTTACTATATTTGGAATAGGGAGTGGTTAATTCATAATGTACTTTTTTTCCCATCCTAGAAATGTAGTGGAGTTAAAAGTACAATAATGTCTTTTAAATATTTTGAAAAATGTGTGAAAGTCATAAGTATCCAAAAAATACAAATACTCAAGTAAAATATGGATATAATATGGACAATGTAGGCTACAGTACAGTACTAACTCAAATACATGTACTGTACGTTGTTACTGTCCACCAGTGTGCATAAAATAAATAACCATAAAATGTTTTTCTGATGTATACTGATCAAAAATGTATGCTCTTGTCTAAAAAGCTAAATGAAAATAAAAAAGAAATCAGATTTAGCGGGATTTATGTTATTATTCATAACAGGTGGCTTTCATGTAATATTTACCATGTAGAAAGGGTGTACTGTATATGGGTGATGACAAGTGTGAAAATTCTCAGACGTTTGACTTAAAGTCTTTATTTTTTATTCATTACTTGTTCAGCACATGGACAGACACAGCTTACTTTATATACTGTATGTATTTATAATATATTTAAACTTTACAGTACACATCTGAATGACGACAAAGCAGGTAAGTGTCCTTCTATCTTTGTGAATAGAAACAAGCTCAAGGGAAGACTCACAATATCAAACAATCCAAAGAAGAAAATAAACAGAACTTATTGCTCAATACAAATCAATAAGAATGCTCGCAGTAAGAATAATAATAGTACACATGAAACAATATAATTATACCAATATGATGTCCCTATCGTTGCTATATAAAAAGAGAAACGCAAGGGGACAATGTTTGTAACAATTGTGTTAGAGTGCTCAGTTTGGGTAACCTGCTCTACAAATAGAAAGTATCTACAAGTGCAAGGAGGATAATGGTCTGTAATTTGTCAGTGTTCAGACAGCAATGACAAAAAGCAATGGAGTTTCCTTGACAACAATGCAAAGGTTTTCGGACTCTGAACTAATACTGGGAGCAGAATTCTAGAAAACTAGTTCCATTTCAGCCCACAACCCATTTGTGTTTATGTGTCAACTGTGGAATTGAATAGACCTTGACAACAACCAGGGAAAATCTTGGTTATGGTTCAAAAGATAAAAATTCTGGGCGCCAGATGTTTGTGAGGAGATCAGAGGAGATACTGGACACATTGACATTACCGTACAGCACTTCAAAGGGACAAAATACATTCAGGAGCCCCCCCTGGCAGTACAGGTAGGAATGTTGTATGAGGAAACCAAAATAGCCCAGCGAAGGGCCTAGAAAAACACAACAATGATGCTCAATGATATTCATAATAAAGCCTGATATTATACTTGGTTGCACGTTGATGTTGTGCGCCAGAAATAACTGATCTACAAGCTCACAACGCGTCATGGTTGCGCACGACACTGGCATGCAGCCACGTATAAATTAAACATTATTCTAAACAATTGGTGTTTGGGGTGCATTCAATTAATTTAGTAGGCACAGAGATATTTGTCCTAACTTCATAAAATATCCTCTTAAACTCTATCCTTATATCTATCTCCACCATTAGTTTACACACTTCCAGGGTGGTTTTCCAAAACTTAGATTTCTAAAATATCACACAAAACAGCCGTTAATCTCTTAACCATCAGCAAATTCACATTCCTCCCATTACTATCACCGTAAGTGAACATTCGTCATTCATTTATATGACTCATCTTCATTTGGTGTTCAGAATCTCTCTCCATCATACAGTAGCACTGTCTATTAGAATTTGCTGTCTTAGGGCCCCCTAGTGCACGGGAACACAACTACCACAAAGAACATAAAAGTGACTTCAGCTGATAGCCCTTTAGGGTGCGACTGGGTGTGGCTGTGAGAGGCGGGGCACCATATGGTTTTGTGGGAGGGATCTATTTTGTGGGGGGTGGGAGTTGCCCTACATTCTGAGCTTGGTGCCCAAATGGCTCCAAATAAGCCCCGTCTCTTACAGGCCACCTCAGGAAAGCGCACCGTTAGCAGTGGAAGCTACGACCATTCCATCTCAGTAGATGGAATGGTGGACATTCTAAAAATAAATAGAAAAGCAGCCAGGGAATATCTGTTAAACTGGAACTACTTTACAATACTACTCGCAAACTGCTGGGGAGGAGACCTGTGGCTCCCTAATATGAATATTAATAAAGGCTGTCCAGCACTACTGCAGATAACGGTACACAGTAAATCATTCTACAAATAGCTGATGAATACTGCATGTATGTATGTTCCATTCCCCAGGTAATCTGGGACATGGACAACCTATTGTTATGGGAACTTATGGCACTGTTAAGATTATCATTGCCACGTTGTTGCCACAATACACACATCTGCGTAAGTGTGAGGAATGATTTAAGGGGAATTATAGTTTGTCCTATATCCTTTGGCTCAATTCCCTTACAAAAGCCTGTGTGCATGTGTGAGAGGGTGGTGTAGTGTGCAGTGTGTGCACATGTATGTACAGGATGTACTGTATGTGTGTGCAGCTTTGGTATTTCAATCATGTGGGGCTGGATGCAGTAATAGAAGAGTAGAGTGGGCCCTCTATGATCCCACCCTCTGGTGTCTGCCCGGAAAAAAACATAATCTGGTGCCAGTGTGGGTCTGGTTCTGCCTCGGCCCCCCTGGTCTGGTTTGGTTTGGGTCAGAGTGTGATTGTCATGTAAGAGACCACAAAGAACCGACAACGGTCAGAACCACTTACGGTGTTTGGCTGCATTCATGGTACTAATTAATTTAAGATGAATCCCCCAACATTGGCTTTTTCATCCTGAACTATTTCTTCTCCAACTTGTCTGGCTTGTTTACAGTATACTGTATATATATTTTCTGGGATGTTGTGAATCTTTATAGGATTGTCTTCACATGGAAGACAATATTATGTGATTTTTAATTATAGGGGTGTACAGCATGTTGATTGGCAAAATAGTCTTACTGACCAATCCTGTGCAGTTGTACTCCACTATATGGAACACTGTGTACTGCTGTCTGTCTATAGTCCTGGACATGCCCCCACTTGTGTCCCATAACCAAAAAGACACTTGGTATTTCACTCACTGACTCACTGACACGGAACGAGATACTTACACACAGAGATGTAAATAAACCGTTTGGAAAGTTAAAATACTTTTTCTTTTGGCACCCCCTCCAATTCACTGTTGATTTTTTCACTGTTGACCATTGCCTTGCTTTCACCTTCTTAACACATGACTCATTTTCATACCCGTACTGTGTAAAAATCGCATAAAAGTAATTGCACACACTACTTTACTGGTACACATTTTTCTGTGGGTAGCTGAGACAGAGTTGGGGCTTAATGTACATATACAGTATATGTATTTCTTTAGGGGAGGGCAGAAAAGGGAGTTTGATACAATGAGCAAACACAAATATGACACTTCGAGAAAAAAAGAAGCAAAGCGTTGGCTAGGCCTTCAGTGTACATCAAGGGAGAGGGTGGATGTTTCAAGGTGTTAACGGGGTACGGGGTACTGGTACCGGGGCGCGGGGTGGGGGTTAGTAGCAATACATTATGTTATATTACAGTGGAGGAGGGAAGAGAGCGCCATAAGCCATTAGACACTACGGGCCTTTGGGAACCTTGAAAGGCCACCGTATTAACGAAAAGAGACAGTGTTGTGTTTCCCCCATCATACTCATTGTTGTCACTACCTCCAGACATTCTCTCTCACAACCTTTAATTCCTCCATCTCCCATCTTCTCTCATCCGCCCCCTTCTCTCCCTGCTGCCTGTCGTTCACGTGCCCTAATCCCTTCTCTCCTCACACCCGCCCCTCTATCTCTACCTCCCTCCGTCCTTCCCTCTATATATGGTTGGCTGACTTCTCAGCAGGACACCTCCATGGTGTGGGTGACCTGGCCCACTCCCTCTGTGCTGTCGGAGCGGGTGCAGGTGCGGGAGCGGTTGCCGTCCACGGAGCTGGCGCTGGTCAGCGAGGCTGTCCTGGAGCGCGCCAGACGGGTCATGCTGGCAGACGGCACTGGGATGGAGAGAGTGCGGGAAACGAGAGAGAAAGAGACGAATAATGTAAAGGGGAAGGGGAAGAGAGGTAGAGAAAGAGAAAACGAGAGAGAAAATTCAGGGAATTACATATTTGTAATTTATTTTGCGTGCATCGTCGCCTTGATGCAAGGAAGAGATGGGGAGCTCATGCCAATGCGTGTAACTTAAGAACATCTCTTAAGCCCGATGTATACTTTGTCATGCCCGTGGAGTCGTGCTGCGTGCAGCATAAATAGCAGATCATCGCAGCTCATTGTGCGCTTATAGATCTGCTACCTTTGGCGAGCGACTCCGTCGTACGACAGAGCATAAATTAAGCATTAGAGCAGCTTCATGAACGACTGGTGACAAAAGGCAACTGATCGTCTCAAACCACATTCCAGAATATGAGAGGACGTTTAAGATACTTTTGTTAAAGCTTTCAAATGTGTCTATAGGGACACATTCATACTGTACATTCACCCTATCTGTTCCAGCAGCACCATGCAATGTCTGTCACATAGCTTGAATAGAAAATAGGTTTCATCACAGAATATATTTAAGTTTTTTGGCTGTCACTCACTATTTTGTGTAATTATTCTTACTTGCATGACGGAATACAATTAGAGAAGCTGTATTCTGTACCCAGAGTATAGTCTATTTACTTATTCTCACTGCTTTAATCCCTGGAGTTATTGCATAAACAAATTAATCCCTTTCTTGAAGTTGAAGATGGAAGATAATCCTTTGTTTCTAAGACAAAGGGGTGCTTTTCTTGAAACTATGTTTTAGTGTACGACTAGAGCTATTGTAACTGAATGCCATGCAAAGAGCGATATCAGAAATGCAGTGGCAGGGATGGGGGGGGGGATTAACATTTGTATATTTCTCAAGGAAAAATGCAAAAATATATAAGGCAAGTCATATCATTGAGATAAAAAAAACTGGAAATTATAAACAAAATTAAGGTTCAAAAGGCTATAATAAAACAAATCGTTAAAAAAAAGTAATTATAATGCATTCAAAATGCTGATGTCATCAGAGCAGGGCAGCAATAAGAGGTCAGAGGTGAACAGGAAGGAGGAAATACCTGGCCCTCCACTCATTCTCCGATCCTTCACATAAGGAACTGAGAGAACAGGGCGGGGGAAATACACAGGGTGAGATTAACACCACACACAGTACATTATAAATACACAGGGCACGCACGCACGCACGCACGCACGCACGCACGGACGCACGCACGCACGCACGCACACACAAAGAAAATTCCATACTATCATTCCTCACTCACTCACTCACTCACTCACTCACTCACTCACTCACTCACTCACTCACTCACTCAGTCATATATTAGTATTTTTTTAATACGTACTATAGCCCATCCCCTGGAGGAAGTACTTGAAGGCTTCAGTCAGTTTTCCAGGCTGTGAAGCAACAAGCATTGTTTTGTTTTATTCTATTACTCTTCTTATTTCAAATATGATTACAGATGAACCCTTTCAAGAGTGACAGCTTTTGTCTTCCAGAAGCCTTACCTGTGTGAGCTGGGGCAGTCCACCAGAGTCAGCCATCTGACAGGAAAGAGCAAGAACAGCTATTAAACTGCTAACAAGCAATGGGAACATAATCATCAATAACATCTTTTAAATCTCTTGAAATCTCTTTTATAGCAGGACC
>NC_137610.1:39399630-39412130 GCF_963280865.1 Gymnoscopelus braueri | reverse complement strand
ATGCAATGTGAAAAGCAGGGTACAACCAACGGTCTCTATCATAAATCATTATGCCAACATGCGCTGAATAAAAAATGCAAACATTTATATGGAACTTGACAGGAATTATGTCATTAACGGTGGTGGCAATTTTTAAATTTTTTTAAATTTTGGGGATCATTATATATAGTCCTCTACATAGAACTCCCTATACAGGAAATAGGGAGTAGTCAATGAGAGAATTATTTCAGACAGCCTAACCGACAGAAAAACCCTGTGAGACAATTCACAAAACACAGAGATTTATGAACCTGAACTATGAAGGAAAGGTCAGAAAATTCCAAAATTTTGAAAAGGGACACTTTATTGGGTCTTAAAACATTTTTGATTTTGTTTTATTTTTTTTAACATTCCTTTGTATCATTTATTTGTTGTATCATATTTGATACAAGGGGTATTAAAAGGGGTATTTCAAGTCGTTTTTTTTTTTTTTACTGCCTCCCCCCTGGCCAGCCGGGGCGCCTGATGGAGGGGAAAGGAACTGGTTGGAATAACGTGTTCCTTCCACGCGCTACGTCCAACCAGGGAAACTCTCCCCTGTCAGGTGATAAGAAGGTCAGTTAGCTCTCATGCATTGAAGGAGGCATGAGCTCGGCCCTGGCCTCCCTAGGTTGGCAGAGGGAGTGTAGTGCCCAGGATTACATAGAGATTGGCACTGGGTGTAAAAAATAGGGTTACAAAATCGTGGGATCACATTTTGAAAAAAAATAAAAAATCAAGTCGGTTTTAACATTACAAAAACATTTATTTTAGACCTGTAGTATCAAATATGATACAAATCATAAAGGACTATAGACCTGTAGTATCAAATATGATACAAACACTTTTGACATCATAAAAAACAAACTCAAATGCTAAATTTTGAGAGCTCATAAGTGCATTCAAGTTATCCAACACTTATTTCAAAATATTAGTAAAGATATACTAGGAAAACGTACCCGAACTGCATAAAAAATAATTGTTTGTTAGTAGTGCATCAACCCCTCCTGTTTAGTTGATGGCAGCCATTTTGGGTCAGACCACCTGAGGCTCTGTAACTACCTGCAGTGCAAATGGTATGGTCCAGGGGGAAGTGGGGATGTGTCAGATATGATACAACAGGTTCTTGGTCCAAGTATTCATTACACTGATTTATAAAAAAATCAGTGTAATGTGTGTATCATATATGATACGTTTGGTGACATAGGGTTAAGTCAGCTATAGTATAGCCATCGCAACCATGGACTGTTTCAGATGCAGCCATTTGGCAAGTGGCTTGGCATCCACAAGGCCATGGGCAGCAGGCTATGAAGTAACTACTTCCTCCAGACAATCAGGTTTATGGACAAGCAGAACAGGAAGAAGAACAATGATATGTTTTAGAAACACATCCGCAGCCCCTGTGGAGCACGGGTTCTCAAACTCTTTAATTTCATGGGCCAGTATAACTCTGAGAGAGTCCAAATGGAACCAAATGGACCCGTTCCATTTGTAGGCTACACTCTAAGAGCTACAGACGTGTAAGGGTCTTTTGGAATGCCCTCAAGGAACTCTGAGGGTCCCTGGACCCCACTTTGAGAACCACTGCTGTAGAGGCCTACAGACAGACAATCACACATAGCCCTGCTCAGACACCTACAGTACCTAAAAATGTAAACACATACAGTACCACGCACACATCACCTTCTTAAACATTTTCAAAATAATGTAAACAAAATTTTTATAAATATTTACGACATGGCTCTTTGCATATCAAGACTGCACACACAAATATCATTATGTAAATGGTCATGCACACACTAGGGCATTCACGAATAGTGATTTTTAGCATTCGAATTATTCGACCTGTAAGTATTCGAATATTCGATTAATCGATTTGATTATTAAAAAAAAAGATATATATATATATATTTTTTTTGCATTGACGACTCGACTCAAGGAATGCGAGTTGACGTCACACCAGAGCTCACAGCTGCGTGTCTGCTGTAGAAAAGCCACTGAAAAGCCCCCCCCCCCTTTTTTTTGTTTTTTTAATAGAATAATCGACTTTGATGTACAGTGGTCGAATAGTGGTTTGATAGTCGAATATTCGAATATTCGATTATTCTGTTAATGCCCTAGCACACACATACAGTATACATGTAAAATAGATATGTATATATGTTACAGGGTGAATGGAAAACCAGGTAGATTGAAGAAGGCGCGTTCGTTTTTACCACCCACCCAGCAATTCTGTAGAAGCAACACTAGAGGGAGCCACAAGCCAGGCTTGTGCACAAACATATATGGCTGCGACCACACACACACACACAGTCACACACACACACACACACACACACACACACACACACAAGCGCACACACGCGCACACGCGCACACACACGCGCACGCGCTCATGCTTTTTTTGGTTTATTGAAAGCAGGACTGTTAAGATACTTTTATTGTGTTCTGGCTTTTGTTTTACTTTCTCCCTGACACACACACACACACACACACACACACACACACACACACACACACACACACACACACACACACACACACACACACACACACACACACACACAGTGATCCATGAAAATAACTATTCTGTCCCTATCGGTTTACAACTCAAACGGCGCTGAGTCGACTAGTAGAGCATCGGCCGGTCAGCGCGGGCACTCGCGCCTGGAGGCGCGAGGGCGCGCTTCCTCGGCCTCAAGCTCCACAAGTCGGCGCGCCTCCGTCGTGGACAAGCGTGTGCGTGTGCACGCGTGTTCAGCGTTCCCCTAGCGTAGCTTCCTGGTTGCTATGTGGGGGGGAACAACAAAAGACAGGTCCGTGTCGGCACATCAAAGCCCCGCCTCTCCGCGTTCTCCTTCTCCTCCTCCTCGCGAGCCTCACGTAATAAACCCCCGCCTCGCAGCGCCGCGTCCTCCTTCTCCTCCTCCTCCTCCTCGCGAGCCTCGCTAATAAACCCTATCTCCAAAAGCCCCGCCTCGCCCCGAAGCCCCGTGCCTAAAAACGAGCGCTCTGTCTTCAATCTACCTGGTTCTCCATTCACCCTGTGACATATACACCCTGCACAGTGGACACATGCAGAAATTGATAACATTTAGAATTAAGTACAGTAGGAACGATGCACACAGCACCTTCAAGCACCTCAAAGTGTGTTATTATGACAAATGTACTATTGTTACTAATCAAATTTTTTGGAATTGTTGTTATTGCTGCTACAATGTTGAGGAATCAAAACCAAAGAATCTTACGCCAATGTACTCAAGATGTAACAATACAAATCTTCAATCAATATGTATATTTTGTATGTGTGTCCCTTCTTATGGCTGAAATCTATATTTTAGACTGTAAATGAAACAATATCAATAAATGTCCAAATTGATGCCGCTGTCCAAAATGAAAATGAGTAAAGAGCGGTGGCAGTGGCTCAGTTAGAGCAACTGTCTTGGAATCGGAAGGTTCCGGGTTTGGTGCCTTGCATGGTTGCCTCCGCCATCGGTGTGAATGTGTGTGAATGGGAATGTAATGCACATTGTAAAGCACTGGAGAAATGCTCGGTGCTATATAAATGCACCATTTACCATTTATGTTATACATAAAATATAAATGTTATTTATGCCTGTAGATCGATAGATAGACCTTTATTGATCCCGCTGCAAATTCAGTTGTCATTGCATTAGTGTGAACTTACTTTAATGTCTTGGCGTTGATAACAGTCCCACTGCGGTTCATCTCCAGGTCCCTGCGGCTGAGACGGACAGGAGATAATAAATTCACCTCACACATAAAGTAAGTAAGTAAAATCTCTTGTTAAAACTTTGCATTGGTTAAATATTCATAAAATCAACAAACAGACTTAACCACTTTCACTTTCACTTAAAACATTACAAAAACAGCAAAAAAAAACAGCAGATCTACAAGTTCTTGTAGATCTGCAATTGCTGTCTACTTTCGTGTGACACTGTTGTATAACAAAGGGATTAAATTTCAAATAACATAAATTGAAATATGGACATACAAGGTTTCTTCTCGACAGTGACACTATAGAGAGATGGGAAGAGACATGTGAGACATGACGGGAGCCTTATTGGAACTTGCATCATCGTGCGTCAGCATGTGATTAGTGCTCTAACTGACTGCACTACCAATGCGCTGCATGCTTTGTAACCTGCTGGGACGTCATGTGTGGTCATCTGCTGTCCTCGTCATTCGAATCACTACATACTGTCCCTCTTCTGCTTATCAGTTACTCTTATGTGGACTTAGATAATTCTATCCCCCACCAGCTTGTCCCCAGAGAGTCGAACAAACGCACTACGTCGCAAGCTGAGGGTGTCTCCACCTCCTTATCTGTAAATATACCTATTGTCGCTTTTGGTATTGAGCCCCCAGGGCTTTTTGCGTTATCCTTTTAGAATAGCTTGTTAAATTATACTTGCCGCACTGTTTTCAACGTGTTAATAACGTATTCAATCAATCAGTCAATCAATATTTTTCATGTACAGTTTGGAGTCTTACTACATATGTTGTTTATTTTTGACTCTTCTCGAGTTTGTACATATACAGAATCAATTCATTGTGATAATTCATCCATTTGTAAATCTCAGAGTAGGACATTGCACACTCTCAGACTTAAATTTAACACCAATGATTTTACTGTGTACTTGGGACACCAGATTAGGATTAAAGAACCCAGTAGGAACATAAACTCGCCATATTAAATCATAGCTACACTGAAGTAGATCACTGCATGTATTTGTATGTGTATTGTAGTTGGTTTCTACCTGTTGTACATATTCCAGAAGAGCTGCAGGTTAAACTGGTTGATGGTATTGTTGATCTGTTGCCTGTAGCTCTGCACCAGCTCTGTGTTGTTCATTAGCTCCTCCTACAGGACATCCACAAACATACGCACACACATACTCAGTTTAGATAAATACTTGACCCCCTACTCGGGAACGATGCAAGTTGGGAACGATGCAAATAGGGAATGCATGCCCCACCCTGTTATGCAATACTGGTTATTCTTTGAGAGACACATCCAGGTTTTTGACCAATAAGCACCTTTGCTTGGCCCGCATTCAGGACAGCTGACAGTTTTGCGGGCCAAACAAGGGCATCACGTGACGTTGATCCACTTCCCCTATTCGCTCATACTAGGACATGATGTATGTGTAGGCAGAAGAATATCTGTTGACAGAGTACCCATTGTAACAGCCTGTCTGTCTATGTTCGTTTTGTGCCCATATATGGAGATCTTCGTATCTGTCTGTCTGCCTGAGTCCCTTTTATGCCCATATAAGGATCTCTTTATATCGGTCTGTCCTTGTCTCTTTTATGCCCATATATGGAGATCCCTGATGTTATCAGTATATGGGCAAATATGGGCATATAGGGGATCTGTAGTTCTGGCAAGTTCTTTAGAGGAGAGTGCAAACTGACTGTGGAACGTGGACTGACTAAGTAATCAAATGGCAGGTGTGGGGAATTCAACAAGTGTGGGGAATTAGCCAAATCAAGCTTAGGCTGGGGTTGCCATGGCAATCAATTGGCTCATTTGGGCCACAACCAGAGCCTTTTCTAGCGGTTCTGGACAACCGTTTTCCGACTCAGCGCTCCGCTGTACACTCAACTACCTGAATTTGAAGTCGGTCGGTTGGATGGCTCTCGAAATACGTGAACATTAGACGTACAGAGATTCTGTGCATTTATAGTAAGATACAATCTGATACGTTCTTCTAATGTTGTACTGAGGAATGATGCGATAAGGAATGCATATAAATGCTTGGTTTGGGGTCATAAAAAAAACTCTTAATATCTTAAAAAGGGTTTACCGTGCTGAAAAGGTGTGGCAGCACGGTATCGGGCAGAGCACTGGTCAGCCCAGTCAGCTGAGGAAGAGAAATATGTATCATTATTATTATTATTATTATTATTAATGTTGTTTATATTCAATGCAATATCATTGTCAAGTCTTTTAAATAAAGTTGACAGTTACCTTGCCGGCAGCCCAGTCGATCCAGCCTTTCCCATTGGGGTCAATGTTTAACAGCACCAAGCCCTCCACAAGATCAGGGAAGATGAGCTGACAGAGAGAGCATAGTAGAACATATTAAACGATTGTTTAGAGAACCGATAACATTCAACCGAAAGGATAGAAAAGTGATATATGTGAATATGATGTGTTACGTAGAAACTAGATAGAGTCCAGATGTGGAGAAGATAGCAGACCACACAGGATAGTGTGAACTTCTTTACTATTTCATCCAGTCAAGCAAAGTCAGTCAGTCAAGCAAAGCCTCCCCTTGTAGCTAGTGGGGGTTTAACCCATTTAGACTTAAGGTTTTTTAAAAAGCCTTCCAAATCCTAACCTAAAGTTTTCAGAAAATCTTCAATTTTGTATATATATTTTTTTTAAAGAATTCCTGTTGCTATATACATCAACATCTACATCTAAAATGACACAGATGCTTTCCCAGTTTTAAAGGTATAACAACGTAAAGGCTTTCCCGGTCTTAATTAGCCTGATTATCAGACTGAAGCTGCGTGGAGAGAGTGGGTGGGGTCTATGGTCTGGATCCAGGCTTAGCCTGGGATCAATACCATTTTCTGGGTTTCTGATCCGGTCGGAGCGGAATTAACTTTACGTCATCAGGCGGCCGGAACCACCGACCGGAACCGCCAGTGCCGTGCACCTCCAAAATGATTCTCCTAGTTTAAAATTGTTTTAAATCGGTGTAATCGTTTAGTTTCTTTGAGTATAATAATCGTTTGGTGTGTTCATCTTTTATTATAACTCGTAGCGCGACTAGCGAGAATAAACTAATTGAATCGCATTATGTGGGGAACAAAAACAATGCGACGCCATCGGAACCAACCACCGGAACCACAATTTGTTTCCCTTTATTTCTAAACCGGATCACACGGTTCAGTTTAGAACGAATACCAGGCTTTCCTCCGCGGTGGAAAGTCTGGTGATGCGAGGTTAATCCAGGCTAGGTCCTCTAATGGGTTAAAGCCCACTTCCCTGACACAGATCTCAAGCCTATTCCTGGAGCCACAATCCATGCAGTTTGACAAAAGCCAGTGATTGTAGCCACTACTAGCACAAACAGTACACTTAATCTATACTAATCCAGGGCTAGACTGTTTACAATCTGTAAATCTGGGAAGCTGGTGAACATCACTAGGATGAGCGGATAAATCCCAGACCTACAGCCATGCTGTGGAAGGTTCAGTAGGGTAGTCACTTACAGCAAACTTGGCCAGGATGTAAGCTCCAGCACCAACTCCGATCCCAATGATGCTCTTGAATCTAAAACACATCGCCCCATCAGTTTGATTTGTTTTCAATACAGTAAACAATTTAAGAAGGGTAGTGCAAAAGACACTGCTTGAATTTTGATAGTAAAGTAGTAGATAGAGTATACTATGAACTAAAAGTTACATACTCAAATGTACATTGTTTACATTATATACACACATGCACACAAAATGTTCTTTTGGACCATCACAAAACATTTTATTTGTTTAAATATGGAGTGTGATTGAGCATGTGAATACCAAACACGATAATATATGACAACACGATAATACGAAATAAAGATAGTCAGTATAGTGAGAGAGAGACAGGAAACCGGTAAAGAGAGTAGCGGAATGACATGCAGCAAACAATCCACCCACCAATCAAACAAACCGACTGTCAGGCATTTGAGCCTACTGTAGCCCTACCATTGGGCCTACCATTGGGCCATTGGGCCATGGGGTCATGGGGCCATGGGGTCACCCAGATAACATGATCATGATAAGATGTGAGAGATCCACCCACCCGAAGTGCTGCACCACGCTGGGCAGCATCCCAGACAGCTGGTCCATGGTGGGGTACTGATACCTGTGGACATGAACACAAGCAGGTCAGCCTGCATGGTGAAGGCTTTTACATTGTACAGTGTGTGCGTGTGTGTGTTAGAGCCAGACCGATATATTGGTCATTATTGTGTGTATTTATTATTTTGCACTTATTAACAAAATACCGGTCAAACGTCAGTAATCGACGGGCTAAGACTCTCCAAATCTAGATAGATCGGACCCCAAAATCTGGCATCGGTCTAGTGTGTGGGTGCGTGCGTGCGTGTGATCCCATACCCCTGTGGTAACTGTGAAGCTCCAGCCTGCTGTCCTGGGGCGTCCACGTGGCAGACCACAAAGTGCTTGGTGATCTCCTGCATGTCCTCATTGTGGAAGAAGCTGTTGAAGCACAGCTTGTCTGTGTGGATGGAAAAGGTCAGAGAGTGGAGGAGAAGAAGGGAGATGGGGGAAAAGAAAGAGAAGATGGAGGGGAAGGGGCAAGTGAATGAGGGATGTGAGCAGGAAACAAGAGAAGAAATGAAAGGAGATTAGAAGTTACGACGGAAGACAAAAAGGGGAGATGAGAGGAAGGAGAGAGCAGAGTGAGCAGGAGGGAGAGAGAGAGATATAATCCCATTAAACATAATACAGCAGGCCCAGAGAGAGCATTGAAGATGACCATCTGCATATCTGATCCTCTGCCAGGAAACAGGACGGATTCTTTCTGCTGATAACAGCATGCAGCATGTCGCATCCTCATCAACCACCAAGAAATATACTGGATATCGTTGCTGTCGGGTGGAAACCTCACATTTCTATATTTCAACTTTTGATGTTTTTTTATTCATTAACAATAGCACATCCACAAGGTCACAACGCTTTGTGATCTGGAAAAGCTCTGAAAGTGAAAGTGGTTAAGTGTGTCTGTGGGTTTTATAAATATTTAACCAATGAAAAGTTTTAACAGGAGCTTGTGACTAAATGATAACTACATTGGATCCATTGGCACACAGGTTCTTTTCCTGAAAAGTAACCGCTTTGGACATATCCGCCCGACAGTGACAATATATTTAGATTGTGTGATGCATATTTGACCTTGTCGAGCTGAAACCTCTTACATACATAGTTTAACTTTTTGTGTTTTTTTGTAAATTCATGTCATAGTTGATCATCCTATCTTTAGAATGTGTTCTTTAGAGGGAATGAGGTGCTACACTCTCTTAGGGAAAGTCAAATCAAAGAGGTAAAAACATGACATTTTGGTCCCATTTGACCTTCATCAGATGAAAATGTTATCTTGTACATTATTTATCATTAATATATACTGTACAGTATATTCTGATATTATATACAAATCCCACTAAATCTGTCAAGTGTTGTTCTCGGGAGACAAAATGTATGTACAGTAAATGTGAGAACATGTTTTAACTGACTGGATATACAGAACAGTATGGGAAAAAAATGTCAACTCTTCATTTTGCACTCTTCCACCCACCAGCTCTGTGAGTTGACCTACTTTCTGATGATGTGTATTATTGTCAATGGATCAATTAGCACGACAACTGGGCTGAGATAAAAATGGCTGAAGGTGACCTCTTCATTTGGCTACAGGGTTGTTTTGGGCCACGTGCATTATGTGGCACAGTACAGTACATGCGCATGTATTGCATACATATATACATACATACTGTATAACCAGGGCAACAATTTCTCCCACGCGTTGTCATGTAATGGGTCATAACACTCTGAATCACCTCCAGTATCTTCTGGCACTGGTTATGACCCGCCACTTCTCAATCTCTCTCTCTCTCTCTCTCTCTCTCTCTCTCTCTCTCTCTCTCTCTCTCTCTCTCTCTCTCTCTCCCCCTCCATTTTTTCACCACTCATTCACTCTCTCTTTCACTGCCATGCTCTTTCCTCCTATTCTATCCATATGCTCTCCTCTCCCCCACTCCTCTGATCCTCTGGAACAGATGGTAATGTAGATGTAGGCCAGTGTGTCTGTGTTTATAGATTCACTATAACCGTAAATCTGCACCGTTGAATCCTCAGTATCAACACTCCTACAGTATGTGAACAAGCTTATCATCTTTGCATCCCCCTTTCATCTTTCTTTCTTTGAATCATCACAAATCGCAGTCGAGTGCCTCAGTGGTGGGTTATGAATACAGATCTCCAACAGCTGCTGCGGCAAAGACAAAAGGCAGCTAAATCCCGCTATTTTATTTTAATGTATAATAATACTTTTAGTGCATTGCATTGATTGCATTGTATTGTATTGCGTTTTATTCTATTATACTCTATTCTATTTAAGGCAATATTATAATATAATGCAATTTAATCTGAACAGGTAGATGACTATCTTCTGTTCTAATATCAAATGGATTTAATTTATTTACAATACTTTCTTTAGGAGATCATCACAGACAGTCACATTAAGCTATTAATAACACATGATTATACACAGGAATGATAGACTGTAGAACGCCAGTGGCTCAAAACAACTGTGCCAGTCCAATACAAGACAGGCAGACAGCTGAACAGTGGAGCAGCAGACGTCGTCTCTGGCACGTCGCGCCACAGTACAGGGCCCTCCCATCTCCTCCCACCCGCCGGCGCCGCATTGCTGCTGACCCAGCCCCGTCTCCCACTGCATGATGGGGATGTTTTGTTGACCTACATTTGATACTTTCTGCTCACATGCTCTTTACTCCACTCCTATTTCTGTGCCACCTTTTTAGATCACTACAAGTCCTTCCGCTGTCTTTCATTCTCTCTCTCTCTCTCTCTCTCTCTCTCTCTCTCTCTCTCTCTCTCTCTCTCTCTCTCTCTCTCTCTCTCTCTCTCTCTCTCTCTCTCTCTCTCTCTCTCTCTCTCTCTCTCTCTCTCTCTCTCTCTCTCTCTCTCTCTCTCTCTCTCTCTCCTTCTCTGTCTATTATTATATTATCTCCTCCTTTATTGAATTATTGACCACTCATCCGGTATCACAGCCTTGTGGAAAGTGGGGCATATGACCAGCAGCCACTATACACCGTGAAATCCTCAGTGTTCATTTAGCTCTGAGAGGGTCAGTCACTGGCATCGTAGTGGTATGTTTGATACTGTCTTTGTGTGACAATAGCGGCAGGTTTTCACCATAATCACTTATGCTGAAATATTCCCATGGGCCCCTTTACTAGTTTACCATATTACCATACCACATGGGCTACACTAAATATCTTTACCGAAAATAGCCAATCTACGAGTGCACAACTTGTCGCTACGCAACGTGTTGTGAGCTTGTAGATCTGCTATTTTCAGTGAATGTTCCCCTCAGAATAGGGATGCTAGGGTTCCAGTAGTTAACTGACATTGGAAGTTATCAGCGTGATAAGAGTTGTCATGGAAGTATGTGATGCTGCAACAAAGAAACCCCTTTGACTCGCAATATTTTCTGTAATAACCAGAGAAAGTGTGTGTGCATGTGCGTGTGCGTGTGCGTGCATGTGGATGTGTGTGCACCGGTGCTTTCGCTGCATGAAGGCGGAAAGACATGCTGTGTGGTATGGAGACCAATTATCAACTCTGATAAGCGAAGAATTGCCTCACTGACAAGGCCTGATACATCTGTCAGCACCCGTACAGTACATAAGTGCATACCCCCTCACACTCACTCACACACACACACACACACACACACACACACACACACACACACACACACACACACACACACACACACACACACACACACACACACACACACACACACACACACACACACACACACACACACACACACACACAAAAACATATCCTGTTTACTCACGGTTAAGGCCCACATCATGGTAGGTGAGGATGGCAGGCCTGTTCCCTTTGGGTGCCCCCCGAATCACCACATGCAGCATCCCATAGGGGGTCTCAATATCATGTTCCTGAAAACAGCAAAGCAGATTCATGCTCACACTCTACACTCAAGTCCATTTGCAATCTTAAATCCTGATTTTTATTTTAGTTAGAAAAAACATTTCATCATGGCTGCTGTACAAGTGTTGTACATCCCTCATTTAGTCATGTTAATGGTGCCATATTTTATTATTAGCAATTCAAAAGGGATGTATGCATATTTTGTAATAATTATGTGAGATAAATGTGCACAAAATAAAACCTTTGGGTGGGTGTTGATGCAGTTATTATTATCTCTAATAACAGTTTATTGTATGATACCTGTGGAAGAGACTCTCAAACCATGTTAAATCATGAAACTTGATTTCAAGTTAAAAAAAAGAATAAAAGTATATTTTTGCAGTATTTAGACTAATTGCCTCAATATGAAAACATAGCAGAGAACTTGACCCGTATTCCAACCTCTCTCACAGTGACCAACATTTTCCAAGTCTTTTACAGCAAATCTCAAAATGGAGGTTGGAGATATTGTTTTCCGTAAGCCGTATACACACACATGTTTACCACTCAAGCCCTATTTCAAAATGTTCAAAAATAGTGAAACAGCGAGTTATCGTGATACATTGTGAGTCTGTAGATCTGCTATTAAAAAAAAAAATTGGTAAGGTTTCGCCTATAATGAAATCATGCCCAAAATATAGGGCTGCCAGGGTGAAAGTGGTTAATAAACACTTATCAGTGTACTCTGATAA
>NC_137610.1:39339630-39397130 GCF_963280865.1 Gymnoscopelus braueri | reverse complement strand
AGTAATACTAGGTAACGTTTTCAACAAAACTAAAGTTAAATTGTATATCTTTTGTCAGTGGCAAAAGTTTTTTGCACCCACTCCATGAATTTCACCCCCGGAAGCCTTTTATTTATATATTTTCTATTGAACGGTGAAGGGGGGGACTTTCCCGGGAAAATGACGTTCCTGGCCAAGTCATGACGTCGTGGCCGACGTCCCCAGGAACTACCGCAACGGTTTCCTGTTTGGCCAGGAACTACCGCGGTAATAGCAAAAAGGAACCTCACGCTGATGTTAAGAGAATGTAGGATTGGAAGATCGAAAAAGAACAGAAAAAGAAAGCACAGCTCATGGTAACTAATGCTCCACTGGCTAAGAGAAACGATCCGTAGATAGTATAAAACAATTAAAAGATCGCTTTTTGAAACGCTTCCGGCTTCCGGTGAAAACGAATGGAATTCTGGGTAATCGAGGATTACGGAAATTGTATGCAGTGACGGTAGTGACCAGCAGAGGTTGCTAAAAATCGTTATTTGGGATTCTGCATTGTACAACTTTAATATTATAATTTGAAGATTTTATGTATACTGTATATATATTTACAGACAGATAGATAGATAGATGGGCACCTTATAACTGCCTCTGTGGGGTTGGCAAAAGCGATATAGCACACCGCTAACCGTTGGCAACCCCCTAGGCAACCCCCTAGGTGGGGTTGGCAAAAGGGCCTCTCTGTGTGGAGTTTGCATGTTCTCCCTGTGTCTCCTACGGTAGGTAATACCCTCACAAAAACATGTAGTAATCCTGGTCGCTATAGCGCCTCCCCCATGACAGCCGGGGTGCCTGATGGAAGGGAAATGAACTGGTTGGAATAACGTGTTCCTTCCACGCACTACGTCCTACCGGGGAAACTCCCCCCTGTCAGGTGATAAGGAGGTCAGTTGGCTCTCAAGCATTGAAGGAGGCATGAGCTCGGCTCTGGGCTCCCTAGGCTGGCGGGGGGAGTGTAGCGCCCAGGATCACTTAGATAATTGGCACCGGGTGAAAAAAAGGGTTACAAAAATAAATAAAAAATAAATAAATAACTGCCTCTGTGTCAGTTTGAAGTTTTTTGGTTCCTATACCTGCTGCTTACATTGAGGAACTAATTTTTGGTACAGTAGTGTTTACGCCCGGATGTTTTTTACAGACGCACGCTTAGCCCAAAAAAACTCAGCTCATTCCCTTCTTAGTATAGACGACAGCAACACGTTCTGTAATTGCTGTCAAGTCATTGTTCGATTTTTCTGTATTTGTCCTTTAATGACGGACTCATGTCTCTTGAGGGCGCTCTAAGTGTGTTCTATGTGTTGTAAGTTTCCAATTATGTGTCATTTGTTACATCTGTGTATGTCTGTATTGTCTGTATGTACAGTCAGTTCTACATTGTTTTGGTGTTTTCAGCAAATAAACATCAGTAAAAAGTCTCACATGCAATGAATGGGCGGCACAATTTCTTAAAGTTACTGGTGTGAGTCCCAGGCTATTCCCAGTTAAGCTATGTGTGCTAATAACAACGGCGGTGCAGTCCCAACAGCGTCGCTAAGCTACGTTGCTAACGGTTAGCTGTGTGCTATTGCTAACGGCGTTCCCTTTCATTGACATAGCTGAAGTGGTGTCGCTAAGCTACGATGCTAATGGTTAGCGGTGCGCTATGGCTAACGGCGTTCCCTTTCATCGCAGCAAAGCTATGTGTGCTAATAATAACAGCGGTGCAGTCCCAACAGTGTCGCTAAGCTACGATGCCAACGGTTAGCGGTGTGCTATCGCTAATGGCGTTCCCTTTAGTTGGCATAGCTGAAGTGTCGTCGCTAAGCTACGATGCTAGTGGTTAGCGTGCTATCGCTAACAGCGTTCCCTTTCGTTGGCATAGCTGAAGGGGTGTCGCTAAGCTACGATGCTAACGGTTAGCGGTGTGCTATGGCTAACGGCGTTCCTTTTCGTTGTCATAGCTGAAATGTCGTCGAAATGTCGTCGAGGACACAGCAGCAGTTGCTGCTGTGTCCTCCTGCTGCCACGTATCAAAGACGGAAGCTAACATGCCAACGGAGTCTACATTGCTAATTGAGGCTACATGACACTTCCGTCACATGATGAACCTACACTTCCGCCACATGATCATGCCTAGCCAATCACAGTCGCCACATGATCATCCCAAGCCAATCACAGAACGGGACAATCATCGCTACAAAGGGGGCGTGGAAATAAGCCAATTGTATATATAATGTAGATGGCAAGTATTATCTGGGACACATACTGTACAGTATGTGTAGTTTGTGCACAGCATAGACAAGTGACAAATTAAAGGAAAAATCTGACTAAATGAGTGGAGAATCATAATGAATGCAGAGGAAGGTCATCATACAGGCGAACTGCATTAAACAATTAAGCAGTTAACATACAATCATGCTCTCTGGCATATTAATGTAATAGTAATAATGCTATGCAGGCCCAGTTGACCTTGATTTCGGATCAAGATGACAAGAGGAAAATATCGTTATTGGGGCAGAGATGGCAGGAGCTTCAGTCCCAAAGATTTCTCAATTGGCTAGTGTTTCAATTGCAACAGTGCCTACAACTGAGATCTTTATTTTGATTTATGGGAAAGACAGTACAGATGGAAATTGGGTTTGAAAGAGCACATTAATGATGGCAGTGATGCTCGTGCATTAGTGCAATATGTAAAGAAAAACAGATGAGCAACTCTTCCTCAGGTCACTGAGAATATCAGTGCAGGATGTGATCAGGCTGTGTCAGCAAGAACAGTCCATCGACAACTACCAGAGGGATGGTTGCAGTGCATAAACCTCTCATTACAAGACAAATGCACAACTGAGATTTCAGTAGTGCCAAAAACCCCAAAAGGCACTGGTCTACAGAGACGTGCACAATAGATGAGTCATCCTTACTGTATATACCATATTCTCATGTGTGTAAACACAAGAGAAGGGTCCAGGCCTTGACCCCTTCAGTGAGGGGATCCAATGGCTGTTATGCTGTGAGGGACATTTTCCTGCAATGGTTTAGGTGGGTACACGTTGTTGTACCAGGACCCCATTTCATGGGGGAAATGTTTTGGTAACTCCACACTTGATTTATAGTACAATTTAATATTTAAAAAATAAAGCACACTGTACATGTGTACAGCCTGGCAACAGATGTTGCCAGGCTGTCACATTATTGTATTGTGTCTTATCGACGTAGTTATGAGCTATGTTGACGGACGCACTGTCTTCTGTACACATTTGTAAATGGAAGCATTCACAGCTGTTGCCAGGCTTCACAAGCTATGCTTTTTAAAAAAACAAACAGACATAATTGGGAAGGATACATTTGTCTTTTTTCAGTTGTGTGACCCAAACGTCACCTTCCCACGGCCCCACTCGGGGTCGAGACCCATAGTTTGAGAACCTCAGCCCTTGAGGGAAGGTATCCGGTTTTCCTGGTATTCTTTGAATCACTACATTGTTTTCTTTGCATTCTACTTATTAATAACCGTTTCTTGACTAGGTTTCATGCCATTTACTCAAGATCAAGATCAAGATTACCTTGGATCAAGACTATCATGTATTTTATCGATTTTGACATTTGCATTGATACGAAAGTACCTCAATTGTAAATGAAATGTCACTGCAAATCAATACAAAGTAGTCATCCTTAAAGAAACATTTCTATTTTGGTGTGAGTGTTCTCTTCCAGGATGACGCTGCTCTCATCCACAGGCACGATCGAGGGTAACTGTCTTGATGAATATGAAAATTATGTGAATCATAGCATTGGCCCTTCTGCCTTCTCAGTCACCAAACTTCAACCCAATTGAACAACATGTGAAATTTTGGGCCAACGTGTTAGACAGCACTCTCCGCCACTACAATCATCAAAATAACAAATGCACGGTTCTTTCGTGCTTTTGATGTTTTTCCATTTTCATTATTATATAACACAACATTCTGTCTATGGTTCTGCAAAATTTAGTTTAATTTCAAGTGCCAGAAATGTACATGAGTCTGCCGAGGAATGTAATGGCATCAGACTGGCCGTCCTGCTGACTACAATGATTATGTTATGGGCTGGCTGTTTTCTCCTTTTTTCCTTTTTTCTTATGTGTCTGGTGTGTGCTGTGTGGGCGTGGGGATGGCCTGCCTGGGCGTTACCTTCCAATTCCATCATCGGGCTGTGGAGCTGCCTGCTCACCTGGGAGTGATCTGCTCATCAAGCCCAGCATATAAAAGCCCTGCCTCTGAACTCCAGCCCTTGCCATATTATTCAGTTGTCGACCGGTAAAAGACCTGTGCCTCAGCTCCTCAGTTTTTGTCCTGTATTCGGCAATCACTAACTCCTTGTCTCCCTGTCTCAGATCCTGTACCTCCACGCCTACTGCCTGCCTGCTAGCCCCTTTCGGGACCCTGTTTACCTTTTTTGTATTTGGGAAGGCGGTATCCAGGGTCCCTTGTTGGTTAGAACACGCTCTCTCGTACCGGCGGCTACCACTGTCTGGTCTCGGGCTTACAGCTCGTCGCTTAGAAGTTGCAGAGATTTCTCAAAGGTACCAAAATTAGCAATACTAACACGCGAACAAGCGGCATCAAAAAGCGGGGATCGGCGATGCCGTTTAACATTTTTAATAATTTAGTCAACCTTAAGCTCCTTTCTCACACTCTGCTCCTGCAGCTCCACTTCCCATGTCCCGCCTCCCCGCGGTGTGACTGTCATGCAAGCATGTAGGAGCTCGCCAATCAGAGGCAGTAATGTAGAACCATAGAGTTAAGCGTAGGACGCGCAGCTTGTCAATCACCGCGGGGAGGCGGGACATGGGAAGTGGAGCAGAGTGTGAGAGAGGAGCTTAAGGTTTACTAAATTATTAAAAATGTTAAACGGCATCGCCGATCCCCGCTTTTTGATGCCGCTTGTTCGCGTGTTAGTATTGCTAATTTTGGTACCTTTGAGAAATCTCTGCAACTTCTAAGCAACGAGCTGTAAGCCCGAGACCAGACAGTGGTAGCCGCCGGTACGAGAGAGCGTGTTCTAACCAACAAGGGACCCTGGATACCGCCTTCCCAAATACAAAAAAGGTAAACAGGGTCCCGAAAGGGGCTACCTGCCTGCCAGCCTGCCTGCCTTTCAATCAGCCGCCTTACCTAAGTTTATTATTCTGGATGTTTGAATTCAACGTTTAATAAAGACGTTTTGTTTTGCTTGTAAACCTGGTTCGGCTGTTCTACTTTTGGGTCCTATTACAACACACCCTAACAGATTATGGTAAATGGTGCATTTTATATAGCGCTTTTATCAGAAGCGCTTTACATAGATTGTGCATTACATTCACCCACACACACATTCATACACCATGCAAGGCACCAACCTGCTCATCGGGAGCAATTAGGGGTTCAGCGTCTCGCTCAAGGACACTTCGACGCTAACTCTGGGGGAGCCCCCCAGCCCGGGAGCGAATTGGGAACCTTACGGTTTCCAGTTCACTCTATCCGGCCACTCTACCCCTGAGCCACTGCCGCCCCAATCACACGCATGCTCTCACACACACCCACCAACACACAAACACACATGAACACACACGCATGCACGCCCACACACAGAGGCTCTCTCTCTGCTCTGCTCTCTAGTTTTTTCAGTAGTGCAGCCTTTGTCCTGCCCTCCACCACATCTCCACTTTCTTTTCTGTCTCCCTCTATCCCAATTTCCTGTTGACAGAAAGCTTTAGCATGCTGACTCAACTTAACACGCCCCTATCTGCTTTCTCTCTCTCTCTCCCTGATTATGTGGCTTGTTCCTACATGAGAGATTTAACCACATACCCACTGGCTCCCAGCATTGGTTGTCATGTTTAAACAGACATTGTCTCTCTTCATTTCTTCATCTTTCTATCTCAACATCCATCTTACCACCTCCATTTTTTGTCACACTTATATGCTTGTTTGTTAACAACTCAAGCCCCATTAAGCGGCAACTGGTTCTACAAGCTCACAATGCCTCGCAATGCGACATGTTGTGAGCTTGTAGATGTGCCATTTGTGCAAAAAAAACCAAAACATTTATCTTATTTTTTTCAATATTATTATTGGCCTATAATGACATGCCTGAAACGGAGGCGCCAGGTTAAAAGTGGTTATGCACTGTCTTCACACATATACCTGCCTGCTTCTCACACTTCCTCTCTCTCTCTCTCACACCAAGACTTTCTCATAATCAAAACATTTTGAGATACCGATGGCTGTAGCTGAGTGGGTAGAGAGGCCGCCTGGGAAACAGAAGTTCATGTCCCGGCCCCGTCTATGTGTCCCTGAGCAAGGCACTTAGCCCCTGGGTGCTGCCCCGGTAGCTGCCCACTGCCCACTGCTCCTGATGCTTAGGATGGGTTAAAGGCAGACTAGGTAACTTTGAGTCTAAATTAAAAAATATATATACTATGCTACTATGCTAAATATATACTTATTTAGCATGTTTTCCCTCTATCAGCCACTATATAATTATGCTGCTGTGTTTTCCTGCAGAAAGACACATCCCTCTGGCTGTATTTTGTTTTTTTCCTACTGTTTATGTTGACATTCCACCGTTTATATTGACATTCATTCCCTTGCAGGGACTGAAAAGTCTGTGGGGGGAGGGGGGGGGGGGGGGCTCGGCCGGAGCTCTTAATTGATCCCTCTGAACTTCAAAGTGGTTGTGCACTGAGTTGATTGATTGGGCCATAAAAGTGTCAAACTCGTTAGTGCTCTCTCTAATCAATGAATGCATCCAAGACAGCAATCACTCTGATACCTGTCAGAGAGGGGAGGGGGGGAGTGTGTGTACTCACACAGACCTCTGATCCTGCCAAGTATCCTTTTATGCAGATACCACAATTCACTGCATAAAATACAAATACTGCATAAAAGTGCAGACCAAATTATTATTATCATTTTGAGATAACATGCATATCATTTTGAAGTTGATGCTACCTTCCATTAAAGGCAATTCCCAACAAGGTTTTATTTTTGCATCTGTGAAAAGCTCTCTCTCTTTGTTAGTATTGGTACTGGAGTACTGGAGAACTGTCTCGTCTCGGTCTCACCTACAATTTTACATGGTATTAGATTTGGTCTCGGATCAAGAAAACTGGATTTATTTTGCTGAGTTGAGTTGCCTACTGCAGCTTTAACAGATTTGCTGTCAATATTTAAGGATGCTGTTTTGGTTTTGGTTCATTCTCAGATTTATTCTTGAATTCATTACTTAAAGTAATTACTTTAGTAACTTATGCTAAAACATTGTGCTTGTAGGGTTTAAATTTCATATCGTTTTTCTCTAATTACTACATCAATGTGGTGTAATTTATTTACACATACTTTTGAATACACACTACAGTAGTCCTATCATCATCATCTGTAGTAAGGTGTAGGACTTGTCTTATTATACCCAATTCTGAGCTTTTTCAAAGTCAGTACAATATAATTGAACTGTTTTAGTTCAAGCACACACACGCACACACACACACGCACACACGCACACACACACGCACACACGCACACACGCGCACACGCGCGCACACACACACACACACACACACACACACGCACACACGCACACACACAGACACACACACAGACACGTGTCCCTGTATGTAAAAACTACAGAAAAATGTGCATGCATGAGCTTGTCAGCATTCAAGCAACTGTGTGAAGAACACAGTGTGTGAAGCTTCTGATTATATGTAATGTTTGCTCGGGCACATACAGTACGTGTTCGTGTGCGTGTGCAAGTACTGTATAATGTAGGTCTGTGCGTACACCTGCATTTATGCGATAGAATCTCATTATACATACAGTACAGCAAGCCAGCTGGCATATGTGATATGGAAGGAGGAGGCAGAGAGCTATGTTGGGAGCAAAAGTGTCAGACACAAGTGCAGAGCAGAGGTGTTTTTGTGAGACTATGCACCTAGCGCCTGTCTCTAGCATTCAGCAAGGATGTTACTGAAATAGACTGTCAGGCAGAGTCTGCAGGCCAGGTGTGAAAACCCAACTCCCAAAGCATGAATTCAATTAACTCAAACGAACACTGTAACACATTTTTATGCCAATACTTTTGTACTTTTAATACATTTTGATTACCGTTACTGTATATACCTCTACATCTATGATGTTCATCCTAGCATTATAACATTGGAATAAAGACACAGTGGATTGGGTGTCCGTGTTGTGTTTTCAGATTTAAGAATATTTTTGTATTAAAGTAACTGCAAAGGGTTACTGTATAGGTACTCTGTGGAGTTCAGATCTCTGCCAAGGAGGCAGCATGACCATAAAGAACCATGGACCCTGCCATGATGTCCCCTTTGAAGAAAAGGTTTGATCACGTTTGTACAATAAAACAAGATTTCATCATGGTTTAAAATACTACGTTGTTTATTAGAGTAGTTCTGGCCTGGAGGAGATAACGATTCCAACCCTATCGATTTTGCTACAGTATGCAAAAATGTTGTGCTTGTGTCAGTGGTGTTACCCTATCAGCAGAAATGTAAATCCTGCCGTATTAAAAAGGTAGTGAACACAATGGATCCAACTGACATCCTTCACATAGGCATCCACTGCCGCCTGGTGTATGCAACAATTGAAGAGACATACTGTAAGACATACAGTATTTATATATTTTGCATTGTATGCACTATTGTGGAGTGACACTTAAACTTTTCTATACCACTCTACTCCTCTAAATATATAATGATAAATATTGCACTATCATATCACAACAGTGATCAGCAGTAATGACTTGCCCCATACTCATAATCAAATAATTATCTCAGATTGTAACAGGCGCTTAAAGGTAAGATGTGAATTATTCTTCAACTGAGATGTTTACCCTGTCATCCTCAAATGCAAGGCAAATGGATCACTATAAATAGGAACCACAGTTCCCACATCCCTTCACTCAATTGGAATATTCTCTGCTTTTCTGGATGGGCAGTGACTGTAACATTAAATGTCTTTGTAGTATTAAATAGGTATTTAAACCAATTGCATCAGGCTCTGAGCAGAAACCAAAATAACACAAATAATGGCCTTCTCAGCTGCCATATATACTCTACAACACATGGGTACAACCCTATGTGTTTAACGCACACCGTTTCCATTTAAATAAAGGTTTTGCTACATTATGTCAGAGCTGAAGGCGCCCCAGCCTTGGAGACCAAAAAACGGAAGTGGTCGTAGCTTGGCCAGGTCAGCCACCAATTGGTTAATGTTGTCTCATGACAAACCTGTCATGGGAAAATGATACCCAGAATATGACTGCAACAAAACACATCAGCCCTTACCTTCCAATCACCTGGTGGCATCAGTTGGTCAGAGTTTTCCTACAGATAGAGAGAGACAGAGAGAGATAGGAATAATAGAAAGAGAGAACCGAGAGAAAGTGAATGAAATAGAGCAGAAAAGGAACCACATAAGTTTGAATCCACTCTCACATGTTCCCTACACATCACATGGAGTTTCCACCACCGCACCAGAGGACAGAGTGATTAAAGCTGTGAGCACACGAGCTACAAAGAAGAGCAACACAATGATGTGAAGTCCACATCAGACAAGATCCAGTTTCACAGAATCATCCTCACAGTATGATGATGTTCACCGTCATTACATCACATGCCCATGTATTCAGAAAAGCTTTCAGGATACATGGGCCACTGTTGAGTGTTTTCAGTGAAAACGGGTGTTGAAAAGTTTGTTTTGTCCACATAAATGCACATGCATTATTAATAACTGAGTGGATAAAGATAATCTTTCTGCTAAAATCCATTTGGGAGATTGCATTGTGATTAATTGTAATAATAAGTGAGGGACAATCAGTGTGTTATTTTTAAATATGACATGTGACCTGTATATGGTAACTGTTGAACACATTAAATGCTTGAAGAAACAAAGGTTACTTATTTAGCTTGTAATGTATAGTAATGTTTTTATGTGTTTGATAACCCACGTAGTAAAAAACTTTATTTTCTTTTCTCTACAGTCCTGTGAGATGATTTTGGGGAACTGAGGCCTGTCCCGATCCAGATCAAGCATCAGTCACACAGGTTTGTTATGTGTTTGTGTGTCTGCAGGGACAGCACAACCTGTGTTATTTCAAAACTCCACTTGAGAGAAATGACTCCTGCTTTCATCCCTCCAAAGACATCACAAAAGAACAGGATCACAATCAGGATTAATCAGGGTAATACAGTATATCTCACATCCATTCCATATCGGTATTACACATGCAAAGGTTAGTTCTTAGATGTTGGATTCGAAAGGAAATATCTGAGGACATGTCTGAAGAGAAAATAAGTTATAAAAGAAAGGATTGATGAGGAAGAGGAAAATGGGAAGTCAGATATTATTATATTATCAACATCACGGAGAGTGAAACAGAGGTAAGTATTGTCATTCTACAGAACAGAAACAAGGGTGGGTCACACCCTTGTTTCACACCTAGAGAGAGGGGTCAGTATGTCATGCACTCACAAACAGGACATGAATCTGCCCTGAAAAGCAATGAACCTCAAACCTTTCTGATCATGTCAGATTGGTTAACATTTTTGAAAATGCTACCAGCAGTGAAGCTGAATCCCAATTTCATCATTTTCAAACAGATTCATCACTTCTAGGGCAACTTCATACCTGTGGATTTCATGCAATATGGCTTGTTTGTTCTTGGGTAAAGTCGGTGAATACAAGAAGGTTGCAGGAGGGTGGTCGGACCAGCAGGTGGCACTCTTCTCACTTGTATAACCCTCATCCCAAATAGTGTATGCAACTGTGGCTTCTCAGCTCATTGAGGAGGCCTTCCATGTAGCTTTGTTGGAGGTGACATTTACACTTTAACAAGCAAAGAGACAAGTAGCTCCCATATTTATGTTAATAAGAAGAGACAGCCTATGAAACAGCATTTACATCACTACAGTGACTAGTCTACACATCTACAATTTATTGGGTGGTGAATGAGGCTATGGGAGAAGAAATACAGTGAAGCACTGTGGAGCACTGCCTTTGCAGACTGTTTTGTTCTCTGTTCTTTGTCATGGTGTAGTGTTCTTGTGTTCCAATGAGTAGGGCTATTGTGTGTTACATTTGTATTATTGTATCTGTTTTGCTAATCTCTACAGCACTTCACTCTGTTTTGAAAGGCTCTATTATACAATAATTGCAAATTATTATAATTATTTTGTAGCCTATTATTATGTTATCTGCTGTGTGGTGGTGTTATGCTCTCTGCTCTCTGCTGAGTGCATGTATCCCGTCCTCTGTCCTGGTAGACTGGTGGTTCTGGTAGTTACCGGGATGACCCCGCTGGTCCGACTGCGGGTTCGACGGAGCCAGTGCCGTGCGATGACATGCCAACCGTGAGAGGGGCGGCTGTGGGGAGGGGGGTTGGTGAGGGGTGCACGGCCAGTGCAGGGGAGGGCATTCACGCCCCCCGTCGCCTCTGCTCCTCTATCCTGCTGTATCATGAAAGAACAAACAAGGTTAAGGACACAGCCATTCATTGACCCACTGGTATCTCAGGCCTGGCCAGACCTCATGTTTATCTTTTCCTTTTATGAGTATAGCACTTTTATGTGAGTGTTTTATTCCGGATAGCTTCTTGTTGGGATTAGAAACTCCTCAGAAGTAGCCTTGGATCAAGACTATCATAGACGTATTTTATCGAGTTTTACTGACTTTCACTTTCGTAAATGTCAAAATCGATAAAATACATCTATGATAGTCTTCATCTGAGGCTACCTCAGAAGCAACATTTGTGTCTGTATCCAAATTAGACAACATTGTTGAAAATATCATGGGCCAATTTATAGGATTTCTAGTCACTTGTTTCAGGTAAACTAGTGCCTTGGACAGTGAGGTTGTCTCCATCCAGTTATGAAGGTGTGTATCTCTGCACTGAAGACGCCTTTTCCCCCATAGTTTTAAATCACCAGAGATGATAAGTCAATTGGATCTCCGGCTCAGAATAAGATGGTGCCAAATATGGTCACCTCATTTTGGTGTCCTCACCGACCTTGTACTGTAGGTTTTTACTTTACTGCTACAGTGATGAGGAGTGCCAAATAATTGTACCCTTATTTATTCACATACTGTATAAGATCTATCCACAGTTTCGGCCATATGTTGTATATAACTTCCTGTTAATGGCTTTATTATTTTTTGCATTTGTTAGCATTTTCACCAAAGCCATTAAAATGTTACCAAACTAAATACAGAATAATTTAGTCTGAGACGCTTGTAATCCATATGCACTATAAATGTGTCCTTTCTCCAGGGACTGTTTTTGCAGACTTTTCAAATCAATACAAAAACATATTTTTTACAAAAGAATAACTGTACAATGACATTTAGGGTTGACGATCTATGGCGCACGGTGGCACATGGCCTATAATGCAGGGTGCAAGCACAAGCATAGCATGTCAAGATCTCCCCCCTCGCCTTTGCTTCATTCCAGTAGCAGGCGAAAGGTCTGACGAAAGCCATGGGTGAAGGAGAAATATAGAGGCCTGGATGAGGGTGATGACATTCAATAAGCTTGTTGGGGTGTGGTGAAGAGATAGAGGACAAATTGTTCAGAGTTAACAGTCCTTCAGCTCCAGGGCAAATGTAGAAGTCACTATGTACAGTACCACCGTGAGTTTCTGACATTCAAAGGTCACACACTCACAGTAGAGTAGAGAGCAAGAAAAATAACATGATTGAAAGACACAGAGGAAGGGAGGAGCAGAATTTATAACTGGATGTTTGCATACATGCTATAAAGCAATTATAAGACTGTGGAGTGGAGTCACGCAAACATAACTTGCCTGATCAGTAGACTTTATACAATACAAGCAGTGAGTCATAATGATCCAGCTTAACCACTTAAATCGTCTATTATTATATGACGTGAGTTGCCGCTATACTTGATGCACTCTTCTTCCCTCTACACACCAAATGTCTTTGATAATAAAGATGCCAATCTACAAGCTCTCAACGAGTTGCAACGCAGCACACTGTGAGCTTGTACATTGGCAATTTTTGCTGACACCCCCCCCCCCCGCCTCAGTAGGGACGCTACGGTATAAGTGGTTAATGCCCTTTTCCTGATTAACACAGTAATTTAACTTAGAAGACTTGTTCATTTATAGCGTTGTAAACCATACAATTTTCAATCAAGCTATTGGATTGACTGTTTGGGTGGATACTGTTTAAAACAAATAGCTAGGTCTTTGGCTCAGGTTTACATTTGGGTTACTGTCAATCAAGTGAATGCTGGATGACACACTGAGTTGATGCACTAGCCTTTCTAATAAGTATTTGCCAATAATATCCTTTTTACAGTGTGCTGCACATGAACTGTTCCTCCAACAGTCACACAATGTTTTAGGTATACAGTAAGTGGCCCATTTACAGCTATTTAAACCTGATTGTGCAGCAAATATTATTTATATTCTTTAATGTGCAATAGATTTCCCCATTAAGAAATAATATGAGCAGTGTGAGCAGTCGATGAACAATAGCTCTCCTAAGTTAAGACTTTTCATCTTATCAGGGTGTTATCAAGCAGCGACACATTGGCTTTGACATAACCATTCCAGGGCAAGGATCACCACTGCAGTAATTGTATGACTCAGTCAGTTCTTTTGTTTCATGAATAACTTACTGTCTAAATGCCATCACAAATAATGAACACAAGACCTCACATTTCTGTATTTTGTGTTTTAACATAGATAGACCATAACGCCTAGAAGCCACTTGCTGTAAGTAGCGTAGCAGGTTCTAGTTAGCATTCACCTGTTGATCATAAAACAAGACTAGGACCCCCAATTGATATGCATTTTGTTTTGTTTTATTTCTTGCACCCCAATCTACACTGTAAAATCCTCAGTGTAATTCTGAGGGCCCTACTTAGACAACCTATGGCGCACAGTCTAAAATCAGGGTTAGCATTAAACTGGAACCTGCTACAGACACTACACCGTAAAATCATAAGTGTTAATTTAACTTCAATAACATTTAAAAATATGTTTTTTTAAATGAGTAAATGTTACCCAGATGCATGCTGTGGAAGACATACTGTTAGGACACACACTAATCAGCATTGGTTAGTGATAGTTATTATGACTTCAACATCATCATCAACAACAACTACTACTACTATTACTACCATTACTAGTACTATTACTACTGATAATGCACAAACTAATCAGAACCTGCATGTTCTTATAGTGCCCATGTTCTTAGTGGTAGAGTGTTCTGTACATGCATGTAACACAGGACTGGTATTATTCTTTGTGATGACCCTATATCCTAACCCAGCACCGATCCCTGACAAGTGATATGCATATTCTATCATCTCACAAGCACATACTACAGTAAACAACCCAGGTAGTAAGAAAGACCTACTGACCATGTCTGAGTCCAGTACTCTCTGTTCAGGTAGCAAGGGCTTCTCCTCTGTGAACTGCTGCTCCTTCATCCCTGCCATCCTTGACAGCAACCTGCAATCACCATAGTAACACACGCACACACACGCGCACACACGCACACACACGCACACGCACACAATTATACTACCATTACATCTCACCCCATTTCTTTTGAGATCATGCATGCGATGCAGCATATGTGTTTGGAAATGTACTTACGTGCCTGCATGCATGCGTGTTTGTTCGTTCGTGCGTATCTGAGTATGAGAGAGTGTCTATGTGTGTGTGCGTGAGTGCGTGCGTGCGTACTTTACGCACTAGCGAAAGATTGCCTAACAAGCATCCTTATTTGCATTACGATCAATGCAGCACATTTCTGAAATCAATTCTGTTTCAATTCAGGTAAATTGATTGACATAATTGAGATCAATAATGATCATTTAATGAAGGCATTCTACCAATCCACATGGAGAAATCGATTCAATCATTCATTCATCCATGAATGTCATACTCAAATGGAATAGTGTGAATAGCTGGCGGTTAAGCATCAGGTGGTGGTTATGGAAGTGCAATAGGCATGATGGGCTGACTCAGCACAGCTAAAAGGTTTCCTTGCTTCTCTTCACCAATAGAGTATCTGCATTTCACTATAAAGGCACTAAAGCACTTTGGTTTCAGTATTGGTGATGCTTATAAGCTACAAGTGGGTGGCACAATAACAGTAAAATCATTTTTAAATGGTTAATTGGGTGTTTTTTCTACACAGCGTCTTTTCTGTGTACTGTATGTGGAATTGGTACAATGGTTACATCTGTATGCGTACAAGTAAAACAATCTAAGATAACTTTATCTCAACCTTACAACAGTTTAACATTCTGGGCATGTCATAATAGGCGAGCATTCTGCAATAAATATTCAGCAAAAAAATGGCGAATATTCTACGAAAAATAGCAGATCTACCACTTGTCTTTCACTTGCAGATCGGCTATTTTCAGCAAAGCGATTTGTTGTAGAGGGGGAAAAGGAGGGGGCAATGTACCGACCGACCCCAGGGGAACCCTGGTCAGCAAAGTATATAGGGTTTAAGTGGTTACTTGATGTTCTGAAGAAACAAAATCTCATCATAGATGGCATGAACTGCAAGAAGAGAACGCTGCACATGGCACAGTTGCTGGACATTGCATTATGAAGATAGGCTTGGAGTGCAGATCAGACACTACCTGACAGACAGGTTATTATTCGTTTTCATAAAATTCTTATCAGTATAACCTTTACCTTCAGACACAAGTACAGAAATATACAGCTCACTGATGAGCTGTGAAGAAACAACATGCAGGCATGCAAATACAAAAATACTACATAATACTAATATGCGCACACAGACTCACATTATGACACAAAAACATGACATGTACTGTACTGTATACAGACAAACATATGTGCAAAAACACTTGCACGCGCACACACGCACACACACATGCGCATGCACACGCACACACACACACACACACACACACACTCAAAGTCCATTTGTGGTCGGACTCACTTCCAGGCTCAATAGTGTGTCAGTACAAGGGCATTGCAAAGACTGGCACACAGCTGAGCTCTGGTGGCACCACCCCGCTGTCCCAGAGGATCACAGACAATAACATGCCAGCACACAAACATACACGCATTGATAATCCTGTAAAGTCAGGAGTTAAAGTCCTGCTTAGCAAAGTTTACAATGCACTAGTGTGATGCTGTCCAAAAGCAAGGACCCCCGCTAACTGAACCACATGCACCCTATTGTACTTCATTTACCGGAGTCCCCCTAGGGGTCTATACTAGGCCCCCTTCTTTTTTCCTGCTACACCAACTCTCTTCGCCGAAAACAGCTGATCTGCAAGCTCACAACGTCCACAATCCACATGCGTTGTGATTGTGAACTTGTAGATCAGCTACTTTCGTTGAACGTTCGCCCTATAGGGACGCTAGGGTTTCATGTAGTTAAGGTTATAACCCACTTCACTTCCACATCACTTCTCCTCTTTTACTCTATGCTTCTCCTTCACTCTTTTATTCAGTCGGTGGCAGGTGTCAAAAATAGACAGTGTGTTTATTTATCACTAACAACCTCAAAAAGACTAGAGACAAAGGCCAAATGCCACTTAGTCATTCAAGGCACTTGCTGACTGAGAACTTTATTGTCACGTCACAGGTTTACAGGTGTAAAAAAGTGGGTGACATTTTTATGCAAGGTCCATCGTTTTGCTTGTTTTCAGAAAGAGAAAAAAGAAAGGAAAGCTAGGAGAAAAAGTAAACAGCAGAGAAAATAAATGTCAATGAGAGGAAAAAATCTAAGATATTTACACATAGCATAATCCAGCTGGTACAGTATACACAAGGTTAGACATAAGGTGCATAAACAAGTGCCTGTGCGTGCGTGTGTGTGTGTGTGCGTGCGCGCGCGTACGTACGTGTGTGTGTGTGCGTGTCTGCGTGTGTGTGTGTGCGTGTCTGCGTGTGTGTTTCAGTACTCCAAAGTCCAGTGTAAAAAGATACCCAAAAGTTCAATATACTGTACGTTTGAACATGAACATGAAAGACTCCCACACAATAATAGTCTTTGATGCCATTAAGAGACCCTTTCTGTTGGCACTGGTTTACAAAAAAATCGATGGCATGCAGAATGTGTGAATGTGTTAACCCTAATAAACACCACATTGTTACCCAGGGTACCAGCATTGTTTCCCCCAACCTACACTCTTATCATATTTGTAACACCAGATCATGGGAATTATTCCGGAATGATGTTTTAGGGAGGCTTTTGGTTGTAACTGCAGTATATGAGCAAGAACATAAGTGTTTGAATATACCATATTCTTTCACAATCACAAAATCAAGTTCTCCTGTACTTTAACTCAATAGATTCGACTGAGCAACTTTCCCTTATAGCTTAGTAATATTTTACCAGTAGTATCTATACTTGGACTCAAGTACTGGGGTTGAACGCTTTGTCCACCACTGGTGTCAACACAAAGTATAATAAACATGCAGCAACATACAGTTGGTCCATTTCTTAGTAGTGTAAGAGGCTATTTCAGGACACACGACACAGTCAGCCACTACAGGGGCATTTTAATCCTTCTGCAAGCTCTGGTCTGTTTCTTCTATATCTCAAATAAAAACAAAACTTTCTATCTATGCAACAGAACAACTGCTACATTGTTGATGTTCATGTTGCTTGCTGTGACGCACAGGGGAGGGTCTCCACACAATCTTCAATATGGAAAGCACTTTGAACCACAGTCTTTTCACATGAAGCTGCTCAAATGAAAAACCATCCAATGACTCTGTCTCCTTTTCTCTCCTCCTTCCGCATCCCTCCCTCCCACTGTAACCAGTTTGCAAACTGTGTGAGCATGACCTTTCCGTGCAGACAGTTGACTGGCACAGTGAAAATGATTAATTAGGGAACGGGGGCCAAATACCTCTCGACCTATACCGTCTGTTTGTTCCTGACTTTCTCTCTGGCCATCTTTCTAGTATCCGTCTCACCTCTTGGGTTTTAACTGTTTATCTGTCATTGACTGGAAAGAGTACAAGACTAGAAAGGTGCAGCTTCTCTGAGCGCAGATCTCTGTCAGGCCTGGTTGCCTGCCCAGGGCTGTGTCAGTCGTGGGGTGCAGCTGTGGGTTGCTGCCACCTTATGTGGAGAATAGAAGGTGTAACGTAATGTATAGAGTATCAAAACTGTATTTGACGTCATTGTCACATGACTCACGAGACCATTTTGCGATTTTGTGATTTTTTTTTGCTAAATGGGCTCGTCCCGCAGTTTCAAAGCCAATTGTAGCCAATCGGTTGGGATATGGAAAATGTGACTGACTCATCTTGATCACATGACTCCGGAGACAATTTGTACCAATTTAGGCCTACGTGAGTTTTGGACACGATCTGTAGCAGGAGTAGCAAAAAGTGTGTTAAAAAAAACGCAAAATGGTGGAAACTCTTGCCAGGCAGAGATGGGCATGCCTATATTTTTATTGTACAACCAACGGTTAAAAAAATGCCCCACCATGAGGCCAATGTGATAAATATGGGGTAGAGGTTCTTCCTTTGTCTACTGGGAGTTCATGCCGACCAGTCCAGTGGTGCCCAAGATTAGCCGTACACAGATAAACAAACAGACAAACAAACACATGGATGGACAGGGTATAAAACGTATTCCCTGCCCGGCCATTCCAGCCTGGCGGTGATAAATATCCTACTCAAGTACAAATAGTTATTTTAGATATTACTCAAGTAGAAGTAAGATAACTTATACAATATGCATTTGAGAAAGCAGAGGTACCACGTCCGTGAAGATCACCCCTCATTCTCTCTCTCTCTCTCTCTCTCTCTCTCTCTCTCTCTCTCTCTCTCTCTCTCTCTCTCTCTCTCTCTCTCTCTCTTTCCAAAAGTAGTTGTGAACAATACCTCCTCAAAAACCTACTTGAATAAAGTATATGATTGTTATTGTTAATGTTATTTTAAAATGTACTCCAAAAAGTACAATAAAAGAGCACTTTCTACCCATGTTCTGTCCCTGTTTTCCCTCCTCTACTCTCCAATATCCTTCATGTGCCTCGTTCTCACTTCCTTTCTTTTGCTCTCTCTTTCTATGCTATCTATCACTGTCCCTCTCCGCCTGTAGGCTATTTGTCAGGCTTTCACTGCCATTCTGCTGTCTGTCTCTCCTGTATGTCATTATCTATCTATCTCCCATAGGATTTTTCCACTACAGTATGTCTGCCTGCCACTCCTGTCTGTCTGTTGTCTGTCTGTCTGTCTGTCTGTCTGTCTGTCTGTCTGTCTGTCTGTCTGTCTGTCTGTCTGTCTGTCTGTCTGTCTGTCTGTCTGTCTGTCTGTCTGTCTGTCTGTCTGTCTGTCTGTCTGTCTGTCTGTCTGTCTGTCTGTCTGTCTGGCTGCACTGTAAATTGACTCTCAAAGTGTACAAATGTAACCAAATACATCTGTACACTCTGGCTCACAACTGGACAAATTAACAATGAGGATTTTACTTGCCTCGTCGATAATTATTGATTTGCGAGAGGAAAAACTATTCGGTATATGACAAAGTATAAATCAGGCTTAAGAGCCACAAATGGGAAGACAAAAAAATGGGTCTGTTTGTTTGTCTGTTTATTTTTTTGGGGCTTATCTCACAAACTGCTGGTCCGATCAGTGCCAAATGTCTTGTGCACGCTGTCATTCGGCCAAGGATGCATTTTCTTACCTCTCATATTTAATGTTTATTTTTTGTATTGTTCGTTATCACCGCGGTTTCCATTTGTCTCTTTTGTAATCTTCTGCTTACACAGGGGCTTCTCTCTCTGCCGTCTGCCTCATTCCACCCCATCGTCTGAGCATCTCTTCCCTGGCTGTGACAGCCTTATGTAAGATGGCTGGTCATGAAATCAATTACCATCGCATTACGCTGGCTATTTTTGGCCCTGTGACGCCGATGTGGATGCCTGTGGACAGATGCTGCCTCCGTTCTTCCACCTCTGATTGAAAGTTTTGGTTTCCTGTTGGTTTAAGGTATTTCCAGAGATGTTGTCTCCTCAAAACGTGATATCACGATAAATGCCCCTTGTGAGTCGCGAGTTTGAATCTGATTCCCGTCATGTCTCGCATGTCTACCCCAATTCTCACTGAGCTCGGTTTCCTGTCTTGCTACACTACTACTGTATCTATCTCTCTTTAAAATAAAAAAAAATCAGCATTTTGTTCAAAACGGGCCACTACTCCAAACTTTAGATGCCAATCTTAACCAGTCAGTTTGGAATATGAAAAAGCGGACAGATCCGTCTTGATCACATGACTATAGAGGTAATGTGTACCGATTTACGTGATGTTTGGACAAAATCTGTAGAAGCAATATAAAAATAACTAATTGGGTGGAGATTCTTCCTTGACCTACTGGGAGTGAGCATGTGTAACTCCCGGGTTTTGAGCCTGTGTCTCCTGTGTGGAAAGCCAACATCTTAACCACTAGCCTAAAGGTAAATTCCGCCTTAGGCTTTTGGTCATCAGGCAGAGGCTCTGAGCCACTACTGCTACACGTGCAAAGTTTCCTGCCGATCGGCACACACGGATGGACGGACAGGGGCGAAAAAAAGATTCTCGCCTATGCCTTGGCCTGGTGGAGACAACAAAACAAAACAAAACAAAGCAAAACATAGTACATCAGAGAAAAAAAAAGAGGAAAGAAAAAAAACACCAACCACTTGCCAGGCAGTCATAACCCCCCTCCCACCGACACTCCAATAATTGTTATTATACATGCATATACATACGTACAGGGAGGAAGGGGAAGTGAGGGAGAAGAGGGGAAGAGGTTGTGTGTGACGTTAGACTAGAGGTCTTCACGGGTCCAAAATGACGGAATCCAACACTAATGGACGCAGGAAATTCATTCCGAGATCCAATTGGTTCTGACATTTTTGTTATGACAGACCTGAACCGTAATGGACCCGAGAAATTAGTTATGAGATCCGATTGGTTACGAGATAGCCTATTACAGAACCAAGTTATGTCCCTCACAAACAAAATAATTATAATTGCTATTAAAAATACTGTTCTACCAGTTGAGATCGATAGGCTGCTCCATGGAATCTAGCAGCCACGTAGCAGTAAAGTTATCCTCTCCCCTTCTTTAAAATAGTGGTGGACAAAGTACTCAACCACAGTAGTTGTCAAAGTATAGATACTCCTGGTTGAATATTACTCAATTACTGTACAAGGGAAAGTTGCTCTGTCAAAATTGTAGTACTGGAGTAGGCCTACTTGTTTAAAAAAAAATACTATCTATGCATTGCTGTATTAAAATGATTTGGTTTAAAGATTCTCAAGAAACGTTCAACCTTTTCCTCTCTTATTTAGCGTTGGTATAATATCTGATCCTGGGTCAGCCTAATCATCATGCAAGTTGCACTTCATGCATTTCTCTCCTGATCAGCACTGATCTGAGTGAGTAAAATGCATTTTTCCCTTCCTTCCCTCTCTCCCCCTCTCTCCCCCTCTCTCTCTCTCTCTCTCTCTCTCTCTCTCTCTCTCTCTCTCTCTCTCTCTCTCTCTCTCTCTCTCTCTCTCTCTCTCTCTCTCTCTCTCTCTCTCTCTCTCTCTCTCTCCCCCCCTGTGTGGGGTCCTGGGTACCTGAGTGGATCCAAGAAGACTCCTTCTCGGATCCACTCAGGTACCTGGGACCCCACCCGGACCGTTGGTTGTCTAGGCGGAAGTGGTTGAATTTGGCGGAAGTACCGCCCAAGGAAATGACGTTGATGCTTTAGAAATCTGTTAACATTCTCCGTGAATGAAACGAGTGTTGTGATTGGTCAAAAAAGATTGTTTCCGGGGGAAACGCGTACAACGGAAATCCTGTCCACTCAGGACTTCCGAGACTCTCGCTGGTTTAGGTCGTGACCAGGCTCTTCTCTTCGCAGATGAGTGAGGCTGGGAACAAGGCTACGTCAGACCAGAGCTTGCTCAGAGAGAGAGAGAGAGAGAGGGAGAGAGAGAGGGAGGGAGGGAGGGAGGGAGAGAGAGAGAGAGGGAGAGAGAGAGAGAGAGAGAGAGAGAGAGAGAGGGGGGGGAGAGAGAGAGAGAGAGAGAGAGAGAGAGAGAGAGAGAGAGAGAGAGAGAGAGAGGGAGCGAGAGAGAGAGAGAGAGAGAGAGAGAGAGAGAGAGAGAGAGGGGTAGGAAAGGAAAAATGCCAATAAAAAAAATACATTACATTAAATACATTAAAGCTTTTTACTCACTCAGATTCATTCCGGCATATCGATGACACATTGATGACCTCAGTCATATCCAAATTTGGGCACGGTGTCAGCCCAATTTCAGCCCTATTGACTTACATTAAAAAAGTTCAATATTTCAGAACATTTAAAACATACTTACATTTTAAACAATGTTAGCACAAAAAGTGCAAGGAGGTAATATGTTCCTTTTGGTAGTGTGGACATACAATTTGGTGCTGATCGGTTCAGCGGTCTGCAAGATTAGCCCCGGACAAACACACACACACACACACACACACACACACACACACACACACACACACACACACACACACACACACACACACACACACACACACACACACACACACACACACACACAGAGAGAGATCCTCTTATAGACGGCTAGCTCTTGTAGTATGTACGTATTGGTAATGTAGATTTTCTGGAGGACACAAGTGAATTGGGTCAGTATCCGTATTATGTGTGGGTGTGCACATGCATTTTATGCCTTTCTTTTCATGTAACATACTGTACTATGAGCCTATGCGACACAGGATGTCCTTGTGTGTGTGTGTGTGTGTGTGTGTGTGTGTGTGTGTGTGTGTGTGTGTGTGTGTGTGTGTGTGTGTGTGTGTGTGTGTGTGTGTGTGTGTGTGTGTGTGTGTGTGATGCTGTTTGGTGGTGTATCTTTGTCTGTGTGTGTTATTTGTGTGCCTGTTAGTGAGGTATGTGGCAGTCCGTCTCTCCACAATCAAGGGCTATATACTTCAAAGCCTCTCTATATCCCTGACCACACTGTACAGTTACAGAGCCAAAGTGTCAGTGGGTGAGAGGTTATTTACCAGGCTCTCTGTTCTCTATATCTCTCCATCGCACAAAGGATGCCTTGTGAAAGGCACACATCCAAGAAGGAAGAAGAAAGCTTTTTATTCCAAAGAAAAGAGTCCCCCGTCCCATGACCGTCACCCCCCGTCCCCCCAGTGCAGAGAAAATAGTCTGTTTTTCCAGCATTTAGTCGAGGGGAACAAATTGAACCTGTCCTCTTTTCTCACCCTCTCACCCCTCCTTCCCTCATTTTGCTTTTTTCGTTGTGGCTCTGCCCAGACATGGTTGCTATGACAACTCCCAGCAGTGCGGCTGGCCCTGGCTTAGTTCTATTAGGTCTGGTTTATCTTCTCTCTTCTGCTCCCCTCATTTTACCATAAACAACACACTATTTTTCCACTTGTCTCCCCATTTTCCTAATGAAAGTAGGGCTGTAATTATTGATTGTTTTCTTAGCGATGATTCTATTGATTATACTTTGTCGATTAATCAAATAATCGAGAAGAATTTCCATTTTTCATATCAACGAATTGATTAAACACTTAAGCATTATAAGGAGGACAGCAATTGCCTGGTTCATCCAGGGTTTATTGTTAGAGAAGCAGCAAACCCTCTTCTAGGGTAGTGGTTCTCAACCTGTGGGTCGGGGCCCCTAGGGGGTCCCGACCCATGCCTATTATAATAACTGGTCAAACATTGACCAAATTGCTATAAGAAAGAGGCAGACATTTTGAAAATAGCTGATCTACAAGCTCATAACGCCTTGCAACGTGAGGCGTTGAGCTTGTTAGATCAGCTATTTTCACAATATTTAACTGCGGAACCGACCGCCGACTGTCTCCCAACAACAGGCAGATAGTAGGTCGGAACCAGCCTCACCATGTCATGGTCAGAGCTGTTCCTGTATTCATTCCTGACATTAGCATAGAGGAAATCAAGGGTGTTGGAATAATAAATAATAAACTTAGTTGCGTGCCGGTGTCATGTTCAGTAAATAGTAGATCTACAAGCTCACAAAATATCAATTTCTAACCATGGAGCAATTATTGAAGATATCTCGCCACTACACAACCCAAACCTCTAACAAAGTGTCATATTGTTTTAAACTTTAAAGCAATAGGACACTTTGATAGAGGTTTGGGTATTGAGTAACCATGGCAACCGCAAACCTGGATACAGTTGCTATGCAAATGCATGGAAGGTCTCGAATGGTGTGTCCTACTATAAATGAGCGAAATCTCTGCCCGCGTGTACGTGTGTGTGTGTGTGTCTGTAGGTCATGTATCTCGTGAACTATCCGACTGACTGACTTCAATCTGTGGGTGCATCACCAACGACCCAAAGGGAGCCTACAATGTTATCAGGAACTGTTTTTGTACATCAAAACACTTTTAAACAATTTGTTTGAGGGAGTAATACAGTCACTGGTGTGGTGTGTGTTTATAGAGCATTTTACGGTTTTCGAACACAGTTCAGGCAATCATAATCAAGGAACTATCAATTTTATAACGTTAAACGTTAAACCAACACATACTTCCCTGCTATTCCTCCCAGTAACATCGCCTACTGTCCAACATTACCGCTGTGGAAATGGGATTTAGGTTCAGAGCCAGCAAAGTTTCTAATCCTCGCTGTCCCCGCATGTCCCTTTGAAGTTTAAAGGGACATTGGGGACAGCAAGGCTTAGAGAAATGCTTCTTGTCGGACAGGAAATCAATTGCTCAGTCATGTGGAGGGGAAGCATCTCATCTGATGTACAGTACAGTCACACAATCAATACCTGGAAACTGGGACAGCAAAATGACACAGAGAGAAAGGGGTGATATGTAGAGACAGAAATATATATTGTACATGGACAATGAAAATGTCAAAAGAAGGGATAATATAAGGGACAAAAAGTAGAGTATAGAGTGTAGAGAGAGAGAAATAATAGAGGACACAGCTAGAAAGGAGAGGGAGAGAGAGAGAGAGAGAGAGAGAGAGAGACAGAGACAGAGAGACAGAGACACAGAGAGACACAGAGAGAGAGAGAGAGACAGAGAGACAGAGAGACAGAGAGACACAGAGAGACAGAAACCTGCTCAGTCGACACAAAACATTCAGTAAAACCACTGTGGCTAAACTCATGCTGTATCTCTCTTCAAGCTCTGTCGGGTAAGGTTATTGACTTATGGACAGGTGGATTAATTAGACATTACTACCTGACAAACCTCAGAGGAGGATAAAAGAACACTGAAGGACACAGCTCTTCCTGCCTCTCTCTTTCCCTCTCTCCAACCTAACCTCATCCCACAGCAAAAAAAAAAAAAGAGATCACACTCTAGCAGTCTAATAATGGAGACATTTTGGCATGATTTAAACCTACTTATGGATTATTTTGTGTGGACACAATGGACACGTTTCCTGAATCTCCATCAAGTGTGACGCAGTGTGACGCGATATGGAGCCTCAAACTTCTCTCTCTGACCTTGTCTGTGACCCGTGGGAGGCCTCCTTGGTCCTCGTTTCTGATGTTGACATCAAGAGCCATTTGTAGCATTCTTGTGCGGATGGCTGCCATCCAGGGCATTTTCCTGCTGTACTGTGAGCGCCTGTATGTAATGTCACAGCCCCGTACAGCATGTACCGGTTCTACTGTAGCCTCGAACAGCGGCCTATTGAGGTCATCTCCCATGTCAGATTTCTACTCATCCCATACAAGGCATTCCAGGCAACCCTCCAGACTTTCAGATCCTGTTCCGTCCAGGCAGTCCAGATATTTGAAGAAAGATGCATCATTATCAGTCCTCATGAGGGGATTATTAAGGCACGGTGATTTTAAATCCAATGGTTATTTGCAGAGGACATTATTTTTCCTGTTGCATTCCCTCAACAGCATCCTAAATGTTGACCTTATCCCCATACTCAATTTCCTGGTGGTCTGAAATGTAATATTAATAATAATAATAAAACTTTATTTATATAGCACCTTTCAAAACTGGGTTACAAAGTGCTTTACAAAGGAAACAACAAAAGAAAACAGCACACAGAACAAAAAACTATGCAGAAAACTATGCAGATAAATAAGTACATACTACTTTCATACTGGTGAAAGACCAACGGAGATAGATTAGACTCAAGAGGAATTCTAATGAAAGAATGCCCTGCAAAGAATGCCCTGCAGTGCCCTGCAGTCCTGGCCCAATGACGAACACCCCACCCAGCTCAAAGTCCTCCCCGAAAACATTTCCCATGAAGCCATTCTTGAAAGCCCTCAGGCCATTCAGCCACACTCCACACCAACAGAACCATCTTCCCCTCATGGGGCCCATAAAAACACCTCTTCTGATCCAAAAAGAAGTATGTCTTTGTTCTCTGTTTTATGTGAGAGGACCACAACAAAAACAAGTATTTGGGCCTTAAAGGGATATTTCACTCATTTTATTGTCTACTCAGGCTTTTGTGAGCCCCCCAGACAGTTTTTAAGTTGCTTGATTCAGTATTTAGATATTTGATATTCATTTTATCAGACACGCCCCTTTCCTTTACAAACCCATTATAACTTCAAACTCCATTTTTAACATGTTAGATTCATCAAAAAATGTATATCAAATATCTAAATACTGAATCAAGCAACTTGAAAACTGTCTGGGGTGCTCCCAAAAGCTTGAGTAGACTATAACATTACCCAAAAGTTTTTTGAAAGTGAAATATCCCTTTAAATGATTTTCAAAAAAAAATCTATGACACAAAATAAAATATGTGAGTAAATACCCCACTCGTGAATTTTGAAAGCTTTTACATGTCTTAAAAAAGGTGTTCGCAAACAAATGGATAAACAAAACTGCAGTTGTTGTCAGGGACATTACACGTCATCACATGTGGTGGTGCTACCATGGTGTAGTTCATTCATAGTGTAACGTTCTTCTGGCGATTGCAATGAAGCTTAAAAAATCAGAAAAGTTTGTACATTTGTGAACAATCTTCCGTAACAAAAGGTACTGTATGAAGAATATTTATATGCCGAATATTTATATGCCACAGAGCTTATTTTCGGCAATAATAAAAAATCTAAAGCAAAAATCTTATTGACTTATGCTGAGAGAACCAGGAAGGTGCCAACTTCCTGCTTCCGAAATATGTCATATCCCTGGACCAGGCTATTGGGTTGATTTCATTCTGCTGGAGGAGGTTTGTGAACTGTGCGGAAATAATACGTTGAAATGCTGCCTTCCAGTCGTGCTCAGTATACAGACTGAATGGAGGAACTGATGCTAAAATCTACTGACAAGACCCACTATTCATTTGAACTGGTGAGACGTTATAGAGCACACGGCTTGAATAAGTCTGTCTCATTTAATTTCTTATGTTCAGATGCTGAGACCAGATATGACCCATACCATTTACAGCACAGTATACAGAATGTATGTGCATAGCTGTATTTACCCTAACTGTATGTCCCAGTATAGGGATGCTACAGTGCATAACTGTATTTACTCTAACTGTATGTCCCAGTATAGGGATGCTAGGGTTCATTTGTGCCCTAAACTTAATTGTACAACAGTGCCAACATAATGATAATAGCTCATTTGTGAGCTTGTAGAGGTGCTATTTTCGCAATTTTGGAAAATGTTGAAAATGTTGAAAATGTATGAAGATTTATGAAAATCTGCCCAAAACAGGGATGCCAAGTTATATCTGGGAACCCATTCAGTAAAAAAAAAAAGCAAAAGCAAAATGTTTCCCTTTGTTTTTGCCTCTGGGGGCACCACCTCCTTTTTGTGTAGAGACAGGGACGCGTGAACTAACCGGAGCTTCGGGCAAACCCTGCCGCCGGAGAGCCGCTGGAATCCAAACCACGCCCCCGACTGTCTCTGGCTGGCTGTTTCCACAATGTATATCTGATGGACACCCGTTTGTCAACTGTTGCTGTTATAATATGTTAAATAGGTCAATAGTTGTTTCTCTCAGCAACAGTTTGGCCGTCTGCATCTATTTATAAATTATTTGGATCGTGTTGGCAGAGAAGCAATTATTAACCTATATAACATACTATCGTACTTGACAAACAGTTGACAAACAGGTGTCCATCAGATATACATTGTGGAAACAGCCAGCCAATGGAGATGGTCAGGGGCGGGGATTGGATTCCAGCGACTCTCCGGGGGCGGGGTTTGCCCAAAGCTCCGGTTAGTTCCCAAATCACACAACAGGGGCTCTGTTTGGCTCCTCCCCTTTCTTAGTCCACTCCCTCCTAGGTGCTTCTCTGTTTATTCCTACTAACAACAACACTACATGTTTAGGGCAGTAGTGCTGACAGATTCTGCTGTTAGCAGAATCTGTCTTGAGAGAGATTAAGTTGAAAGTGGTACCAAAGGGTGCATTCGGAAATTCTGTGTAGCTCTGGGAGCACTCAATGACCACACTTGAATATGACTGCACTGAATAAAGCAGGGTTGTTTGAGTGTCTGAACACTGGAGACAACAATGGCGCATTAAGTATTTTAGCAAAATACGATGATTGTGGCTTCTTTGGTTCTCTAGTCTAGACAGTATTTAATAAGCATCTGTGCAACAAAACAAGTGTTTCTTAGAGGCTGTTTTTGCTCCTGTCCGTCCGTCTGCCGTCCTTCCATCCGTCCGTCTGTCCATCTGTCTAAACCTCACACAAATTGACACAAATTTTATCTGGGGTCATGTGATCAAGATCAAGTCAGATTTTTCAGATCCCATTCCAATATGGACTGCCTTCCTAATTTTGCAGGCCCTGGGTAGGCAACCCGGGTCATTTGTCATTTACTGGTCTGTTCTACATTTGGAAGTGAAGCTCTCAATTATTTATAGGTGCTGAATGTCTGAAGGAGTCTTCTGTGCCTGCAATGTTTCCCAAAGATGAAATATCAATGTCTCTGTATGGATTAAATATTAAACAGCAGCTATCAGCTAAAGCCCTTGGCACTAAAAACCATAAGGGTTCCATTTCCACACTCTCAAAGTTGAACTAGACGCGTCGCAATTCTGGGAAATTGCAAAGTGTGGTTGCGCCGACGCCGGTCGCGGGTCGCGGCCGCCGGGACTCAAGGAATACGGTGGTAGGAATACCCTCGGAGGCCGTGCGACGCGCAATTCGAATTCGGTGCCGATCGGATCCCGCGTTCGTGATACGTGCCGTTTTGATTTTAAGAAATAGGCCCCTCCCACTAAAGAAACAGGCCCCTCCCACAAATGTAACGGCCCAATTATATAGTCACGTCACTCCTGAGATCACTCGCGTTTCATTTTGAGAGGATTGATCCCCTCAAAAATCATGTTTTTGCATCAAACTGTTACATTTTGCGCATTTGTGGCGCCCCCTATGGATCAAAGTGGAAATGCTTTTGGGGATTCGTTGAGTAAACCACCCTCGACATGTGATTCAAATTTGGGATTGACCGGACGTTTCGTTCGTGACTTTTGGCGTTTTTGGTAAAATGGGCCCCTCCCACTAACTTTGGAAGCCAATTACAGACACACGGTAAGGACAATCAAAATGCCGTTTGGATATGTTTATCGCTAGGGTCCAGAGATCATGTGTACCGACTTTTGTGAACTTTGGATAAAATACGTGGGAGGAGGAGCTAAAAGTGTGTTTTGAAGAAAATTCAAAATGGCGGAAAAACTATCCAGATGGAAATGGGTGTGGCCTATATGGGGAGTTGCGTCATGACCCAAGGAATCCAAGGGAAAATATATTTTCTACGGTTCAAGAGTTATAAGCCAAAAGGTAAAGTGGGCTGTTATAGCGCCACCATGTGGCCTACTGGTGTCATTCTTTTTTAAATAATTTTGCAATAAAATATGAACCTCCCCTCCAAGTCTTGCAAGTCTAGCCCTTACGGTTTCTGAGAAAAAAAATACTTGAATGGGAGTTTTTTCATTTTCCCATTAAAGTCGATGGGGACATTTAATGCACTAATAAATCAATATCAATTAAACTATGTAACCAATCTATTAGCAAAACGGATAGCCAGCGATTCCCAATGAGACCGGTCATTTTGACATATGGCACAAAATTGGGGGAAAAAAACTGTGGGAGGAGTAGCGCGCCAAAATAAAGTTTATCTAGAAATACGTTTATAGAGTACTATAGTGTGGTACTATAGTGTGGTTGCCCTGTTAGGGCAACCACACTAATTAGTGCTCCAGATTTTACTGTCTCTCATCACTGATGCCAGATAAGAACCTTGTATCTCCAAAGGGTTTCAAACCCCCCAATATCTGCAATAAGTCTTTGTAGGAATTACACAAATAAGCAGTCTTATTTGGGGATTAATGTCCATCCAATCTCGAATCTAGAGTATGCAATGGACGGTGCAAGGGTACCCATGGAAGTCACTCAGCACTTGAGTGTGCGTGCGTGCATGCATGCATGCAGTATGTGTGACTGTGAGTACACAAAAGCAGTACTAACACACACACACACACGCACGCACGCACACACACACACACACACACGCACGCACGCACGCACGCACGCACGCACGCGCGCGCGCGCGCGCACGCACGCACGCACGCACGCACGCGCACACGCACACGCACACGCACACGCACACACACACACACACACACTTCTATATCTCTATCTGTATATCTATAAGCTCTCTGCTCTGGCGTCAGAGTCAGAAAGAGAGTGTGACATGACATGAGGACTACTGTGCCAGGGGGCAGTGCCACGTCCAACATCTTGTCACTATACCTACTAGTCACTGGCACAAACAACACTCGCTCAAAAGCTGTTTGTCGAAGACTGAACCGCAGAGCATGAAGCTTTCAATTTGAGCCTTCGATGTCAGCTTTAGTTTCTAGACCATTTTCAACCTGGTTTATGCACAGAAAATAGCCGATCTATAAGCTTGTGTTGTGAGCTTGTAGATTGGCTATTTTCGGTGCGAGACATGATGCACAACCAAGTATTGGTTCAGGCTTTACACACAGATACTGTATAACATACAGTAACACTAATATCATCATACATATACATTTTATGTTGATTTGAACTGTTTCGTTGCTACTATATATGTCTATGAAATTAATTCAAGGACCCCAACGGAAACAAGCCCGCAAGGACTTTTTTGGTCGGACCTTTTAGACAAAAGTATTATAAATGTAACTGTGTTGTTTTACATTCTTTTGCCTAAACATGTCAAAAAACCCTTATGAAGATTAAAAACAACATGTAATTTCATGTCTCTTGGTTACGAGAGGGAAGAGAAATAAATGCCATGTACTTTAGCTGTACTTTAGCAAACAACAAAACCAAAAATAAGTCTGGCACTGTACAATTCATTTCAAGCTGAATAGCACAGTTTGCCCATTCGGCAGCCATACTGGTACAAAAGAATGGCCAGTTTAGTGAGGCCGTTTCTGTGAGCCAACCATAGGGTCATGCAGGAAGTGCCAGCAGGGCAGACGGACAGACAGTGTGTGGTCCTCAAAGGGATACCAGCCGAATATTGAGAAGAAGGGAGACTATTTGCTGGATCCCTGGCTTCCGGAACGGATTGGAGAACCAGATGTCTCTCAGGTCCATTCTTGGTGGAGCAAATAACCTGGATTGAGTGGAGAGTCTGAACGAGGTACCACCTAAGAAACTATGAGCATTTCCTTCTCTCCCAGAGACTTTGTCCCAGCTTACAATGATAATAATCGTCAGGCTGTGAGCTACTCCACAATGCCATTTCCCAGTAAATGCTTAGTAATAATGACAATGAGTGCTGATGCACAGCATCTATTAGGAAAATTGTAATGTCTAATTTAGTATAACATAATACTTTGCATATAACATCTCAACCTCTATGTGTCTGTTTAATTTGCATATACAGCATTCCATTAATGTGCGATAATAATAAAGATTCAACATTGTTTTTCATACACTTTATGAAGCTACAGTATCGGTATTACGGTGCAAGCCTCCATTTTAATAGTGGTCCTCCATTAGGAACCACAGGAAAAAGCGGGCCTGTCACATTCAATATCCAATATATCAGCTGCACCAGTGCACATACGTTCCATCCACTCAATGACATAATCCACTTCTCTGTATCACAGCATGACACCCACTCTGGCTTTTAACACATAACCCCACTTTACTGACCATCAAGTGGACTGCTGGTTTCTCTAGCCAAACAAACAAACAAACAAACAAACAAACAAACTTCTGACTTTTAACCACTTGAACCCTAGCGTCCCTATTCTGGGCTTGTCATAATAGGTGAACATTTGGCAATTTTTTTCGGCCTACAAGCACAAACTTTAGCAACGCAACGTGTTGTAATCTTGTAGACTGATTATTTTTGGTTAAGAGATTTGGTATAGAGGGGAAAAGGAAGGGGCCAAGGATAGAGCCCTGGGGGACCCCGGTCAATGAAGGGTTTAAGTGGTCAACGCATGCTTGATTTATCCAGGAAATGAGCCTTACACTACTGTAGCAGTTTATGACTATAAAGACTTTATTACTGCTGCCAAGTTGAAGATGAACTGTGCTCGCGATAACACAGCTATGACATACACAGTACAAGCAGGGATGTGTGGAACATGCAGTTCCATCCAGACCAGGACAATCTCATACTGTAGGACAGCCAACACCCAGACTGGCGCTCTAAAGCTGATGGATGATTAGAGAAGATAACACTCACACACAGAGGAAGTGTGTGTAGGAGGATAGTCCGTATTGCTATGCACTATTTTGGCAGGAGGCTCATTGTCAGCGTGTCCAATGAGCATGAGTGTAATCTAAGTACCACCTAATCTCATCGCTTCAGTCTTGGTCCAGCAATCACGGTGATGGGTCCATTGGCTTATGAGTTTTCCCACAAATTTCTCATATTGTTTCTGTCGGGCAAACCTCCATATTTCAACATTGTATGTTTTTTCGTCACTTAAAGCCCTACTTTGTCATACAAGTTGTGAGCTTGTACATCGGCTATTTTCACTATTTCCATTTCCTGAAAAGTAAGGTTTCCACCTGACAGCAACAATATGATCAATGAATTGGTCAAGTGTCAATTTGCCTATAGGATATATGAGATTTGGTCCAATGCTCTGCAGTGATTGCTGATTGGACACTGGCTTTTAGTCCTGCTCACATGAGGAATTATGATGGTCTACAAGCCTCCATGGCACTCTTAGTTTGAGGATGAAGTTTCTCCGGCCTCCAAGAAAACATATGGTATATGGGATAACCTTTGTTAGTGCTAATGTTAGTCTCAAACTTAATCATACATTTGGACAATTGGAACATTCAGAAAAGGAATAATCTGAATCAATGTCAGTTCAACAATCACATCCCTGAACCTGAATATACAAAAGCGTGACCTCAAGCCAGTGTCTTCTAAGGCAATTTCACTCGGTGAGTGCTGTAACATCCTACAGTGTGATATTTCACATTGAGATTATAACTGTAAAATTACTAATTTACACAGTGTTTCCCCTAGAGAGTGTTTTCTTTGTGGTACGGTTCCTTGTGGTAAATCTTGATTGCCTATTTTTACAATGAAAATTACATTTTACTTGCACTATATCTGCTCCTGTTTCATAATCAGAAGTTTTTAAAAGCAGTGGGGCCAATGAGTATACAGTATAGGTGAAACACTGGACTTATGGACTGAAAGTCTCGATATACTTCATTGCGTGCAGTGTCGCACACTGAAAATAGCCGATCTACAAACTCACAACACATCGCAACACCACACGTTGTAAGCTTGTAGATCGGCTATTTTGGGTTCATGATACCAGCACACAACTAAGTAAATCTGACTTGAGAATGGAGCGATGGACTGAGATGCCATAGATAGATAAACACAAGCTGGATCAAGGCGATCTACGCATATACGACGAGGCATTGGTTTACATTCCTACGTACATGGTCTGCAGGAGGCTCTGTGGAACCGTGCAGCCAGCCTTGGGAGGGAAGTTCCAAAACAATCCAGGCCCCATCTAGCAGTGGGTATAAGAATACAAGAGACAAGATCTACGGTACTAGTACTGGTGCATTGCAGGTGCAAAGGCAGCAATAAGATTCACAGTATTACAACAGGAGGCTCCATGCAATAACTACACACTGCAGACACCTTATACAAAGTGATGAAAAGGATCCCTTGGAATTTGCTACAGAAGATAAAAGAGATTAATACTGGATAGAAATAGATTTCCTGTTAAAATAAGGGCTGACCAAATTGTCACTTTTATACCTCCTATGATAGCTATATAAGTGAATATAATGCAATGCGATAATGTAGTAGTCTATTGTATTTGTGTAGTTCTTGAGCCAAATATTTGTGTGTAATACTACCTCATGAGTGAATACTTAAAAATACTACTCAAAAATGTTGTGTAAGTGCAGCTGCATGTGTAGTATGATATATGGAACAAGCAAGAGGTTTTGTCAGGCTCAGCATAGCTGATGTAGGAACAAATCCATGGGTGTATGTTCTTTGTAAATCTATTTATATACTGTGGTCTATGAAACACAACTGCTCCCGTAGGGAAGGCAGCTAGGGACGGCTTCAGTTGCATGGCATAAGCTGGGGAACAACTTAGGGGTTAAATCTGGTGATCTGTGTGTGCTTTTTTCTTTTACAGACGCCTGTCACTTTTGCACTGAACACTGAAAGTAGAATAAGTGCGACTCGTAGCTCAGAGACACATTCAAGCAGAGGCATTTGGCCCCTCAGACAAAACATAAACATTAATGGGACTACTTACAACCATCAAAGATGTTTCTTCACCCAGCACATTTCATATAATTGCAGGTGCATTACATCATGAAGGAAGTTCAAGTGTGTCACAGCATTCAACAACTCATGCAGAGAACGTTAGCGGACATAAATTCAATACACGTTTATGACTTCCACGCACACTAATCAACCAAACGGCCCAATCCATTGCTAAACCAATAAAGCTAATATTCACTCCATTTCCAACCTTAACAGATGCCACATAAAATATACCCTCTGCTTTTTAATGTTGTACACAGCAATCACATAATTTTGATTGTTACCATTAACGGTCTATGCCCTTTGTTAAAAGTACAATGACTTTCTGTATATACTGGAGAGCATATATGAACCACAACACAGAAGAATATTAGTCTAGTGTAACTGACAGGCCAGCGCAAGGTCCAGTACACTTGTCACAAGTTGTTAGTTGCATTTCAGTCACAGTCAGGTTAATTACATTTATTGCACTTGTCCAAAGCTCGCTGTATAGTTTTAGTTGAGTTGATGGTGGGATAAGGCTGTACTGTATACACTATATGACGCACTCTGTTTTTCTATAGGGGTTAATAAATTCAAGCTGTCAACATCCTACTCACGCCAATGCAGAGGCTGGCATGGGGGGCACCGGGTAAAGTACTGTGGTATACTGCCTAAACAGCCACCAGGCAAGGCACTATGCCCTCGCTTACCTATATACATCATGCTTCTAAAAGAATCCCCTGCTTTTAAAGACACTTCTAGTACAGAGCTTAATTTGACTCCCTGGACAAATGAAGTATGAAGTTAAATTGTAAAGTAGTTAAGCCTTTTGATGCTGCACAAAGACTACCAGCCTAAATTTACACACTGTTGAGAATGGCACGCTAAAGACAGAAAAAATAAAAAATAAAATACCTTACCTGTGATGTTGTATATAAGAGTCTGAGCTGAGCTACGTGTGATATCTGCCTCTGTGTCTGTCTGTGCGCGTCCCTGCAGGCTGTTGCGGTCTGGGAGAGTGTGCTGGTGAAGTATGTGCGCTAGAGAGAAAGAGGCAGTGTGGATCCTCTCTCTCTCTCTCTCTCTCCCTCTCTCTCTCTCTCTCTCTCTCTCTCTCTCTCTTCCCCTCACCATCTTTCTCTGCCTCTCTCCCTCCCTCCCTCCTTCCTTCTAATAAACAGAGAACACGTGGCTTCACCAATGATGCAGCATGCTGAGGATCAGACGACAGAAAGGATAGGAGGAGAGGAGAGGAGAGGAGAGGAGAGGAGAGGAGAAGAGAAGAGAAGAGAAGAGAAGAGAAGAGAAGAGAAGAGAAGAGAAGAGAAGAGAAGAGAAGAGAAGAGAAGAGAAGAGAAGAGAAGAGAAGAGAAGAGAAGAGAAGAGAAGAGAGGAGAGGAGAGGAGAGGAGAGGAGAGGATGAAAGTGACGGGAGGTAAATTAAATGGAGGATAAAAAGATAGGTGTTTGTGAATGATGGATCATAGAGTTAGAGGGGGTGACCAGAAATAATAGAGAAATTGATGTTCATGCACACAACCACACACCCACCCCCCCCCCCCCCCCCCACACACACACACACACACACACACACACACACACACACACACACACACACACACACACACACACACACACACACACACACACACACACACACACACACACACACACACACACACACACACTGCAAAAACATTTACAAATCCACTTTTAAACTCTCATTGCTTTCAACCCTTAGGGTCCAGTACATTCTGTTCTGATAAAATCTCATCTCAATTCCTTTTTGAGTATCTGTACTTTACTTACTTTTTTGAGGGGCGATACTTGACTTTCACACTACAAAGACAAATATTGTACTGCACAACATTTTTTGGAAAATGTCAAAATTTCAGAATGTATTGATATTAAAAAGTAAAGGTACTTTGTAATTTGTACTTTTGAATACTTATAAAAAAGTATCTGGTGTGGTTCTATTAGAATGGTATGTTATTGTCTTCATCAGTTCTGTTATACGTACAGTAAGTGTATATTGCACATTATAAAACACTGCTGTTCTAAAATCACTGTAAACCATGACCTCTTGGGGCTTATTGCTTTATTACATAACAGCCCACTAAGCTCAAATTAAAACTGTTTCCAATTTAGAAAATTGGACACTAAACTCTCCTAGTACAGCTTCCATCAGATGCATTCACTGTCTGAGTGCTCTAAATTGTGGATATTGTGTTTTATTTTATTTTATTTTTCAGCCAGCTTTAAAAGGGGTTCTTTGGTCCGTAATCATAGGGGAACCTCTTCTGTATAGCACCTGTCTTAAAGGTGCTATTTGTCAAAGGTGCTAAATTATATAGAACCACTAGAGGAGGATAAATTAGAAGTTTAACCAGATTAACCCGCTTTTTGGCCGGAAATTTCAAGTGGTCTCCACATATGGGCATGTTACGTTTGAGACGTAAGCACTATGTCACGGATGTCACTTTGGGACATTTCTGCACCAAGTAACATGTTGGTTTTAATATAACGTTGACATATCTGCATATTTTTTATGTTTTACAATTTAGTTCCAATTTATTTACAAACTGGTGTTCATCTCCTGGAAATGACATGAAACACTTAGAACACCTCTCCTCTCTGGGATCCCAACATAGGCTGACTGACAGCCGACTGCACCTTCCTCAGAGCAGTCTGTCTTATGAAATCATTTCATTTCTCTTGACACATGACACATGTCAAAGCATTTCACATCAAAGTGTCATAATCATCTTGTTTGTGAGCCGCCAAATTTGGACATGGTGTGTCATAGTGTGTGTGCTTTAACTGCAGATCAGAATTAGCTCCTTAAGTTCAGGGCTTCAACTTTGTTTAGGGTCATTATAACAACAACAAAAAAGAGTGTTAATAATGTTGGTTTTAATATATACAGTAATCACTGTGACAGCGTGTGTGTGTGTGTGCGTGCGTGACGATTTTCTTTCGCCTTTTAATTAAGGGGAGACAGTTCCAGAGAGTGGGAGCTACCACTGCAAAGGCTCAGTCGCCCTTAGTTTTTAGCCTAGTTTTCAGGATAGCCAGAAGGCCTTCAGAAGACCTGAGAGATCTCACATTGTCAAGGGGGTGCAGTAGTACAGATATGAAAAGTGGGGCTAGCCCGTGTAAGTGCTTTATAGATGATTAAAATCTTTGTAATCCTACATTCGATGGGTAACCAATGTAGAGTGACCAGCACTGGTGTAGTACAGTGTGTGTGTGTGTGTGTGTGTGTGTGTGTGTGTGTGTGTGTGTTACTGTTGATAATGTGGAGCAGTAATAATGTGGGACAGCAGCAGCAACTATCTTGGTGAGGTCACCCTTGACCGCTATCAACCAACAACTGCTCATTTATTATTATAGGTACTAAACAAAAGGACAATTACTAACCAACTTACCACTATTGTTAATGTGTAATCGGTATTTAAGGAGAATATACAGTATGACTTCAAACTGATCCCTAAGAACATCTGATCAATACTACTATTTCACTACTATTTCACCCAAGTTGTGTTATTATTTTTCAGTTACTAATAGACTTGTTGGACAACTACCAGTTACAAACATTAGCCATGCTGCAGTGTCCCTGAGCACAAAGGACTTCACCCAGATGTTCTGCATCATTGTAGTTGTACTGTATCTGCCCCTGTCAAAAATGTGTTATTCTACACAAATTGCCTTGTGAAGGAGTAAGATTAATTTTGAACTCAAAGTCAAATACAGAGTGTTAAGAGTGTTCTCAAAGTTAAATCAACACTCCAGATTATACTGTGGCATCTCAATATATGTCCTGGTCAGGCCATGCTAAAACCTTATCATTTTATTGAGTAATGTCGATGTGCCGCCAGTTTCCACAGTGTGGGCATACTGCCAACAGAGAGAAACCTGGGAGAGCAAGGCTGGCTACTGTTCTATTGACTCATCAGGCCGTTATGCAGAAAATCGGTCTCTAGATATTCACAACATATTCGCACTGCAGGCAGAGAGAGAGAGAGAGAGAGAGAGAGAGAGAGAGAGAGAGAGAGAGAGAGAGAGAGAGAGAGAGAGAGAGAGAGAGAGAGAGAGAGAGAGAGAGAGAGAGAGAGAGAGAGACACAGAGAGACAGAGAGACAGAGAAAATGAGGAAACTGGGAGAAAGAGAATTACACCAAAATGAGATGAGAGTGACACATAAGAAGGAGAATGTGAGTGGCCTAGAGAGCGAGCTATAGGTTTAACCTAGAGATGCTTCATAATTTTAATGTGGACCTTGTTCCTTCATGAGAGAATCCTGTTGTCTTAAGCCATCTATACAATATGCTATGGTCCAGACTGTAGGATTGATAGATGGCTAAGTAGATGCCTCCCACAGCAGAAATTAGATGGAGCAAAGAGATAAATCAATAACTTTACTGTTACACTTTCCATAGTTCATCAAATGTAGGGTATACAATGTGTGGCCAGTATAGTGTAAATAATATTGATACATGTATTTCCTATTGATGTTGTGTCTGGGCACCAATGCCACCAAGTTAAACGTGTGTACAATTATTGGTGAATAGATAATCATATCAGCCCAAGCCTTAAGGAGCTGATACCCTCCTGTGCATGTGGTTGGATAAGAAGGGCAACAACGATCACATTAATCACATATCCATAAAAAGACAAGAAAATAGCATTTAATCAACACCTAAATTGAGAACATTAGCATTACTGTCAACAAGGCACTGAACAAAATTCCAATGTCCATAGTCCCGCTGGGACTTTACAACAGTGTGGGGAGTGGGGACTCTGGGGAGAGAGTCGGTTAAGAACAAGTTGTTGTCGGCGTGACTCGCTGTTGTAGCTGTGAAGCATTCTGTGAACCGCTTTATTTTCCGCTGTGTGTTTTGGTTCTTTGACCTTCCAGCGTCTCCTCAGCCGTGAATTATTACATCATCCACTGCAACCGTGTTTGGTGGCCGAGTTTCGTCCATGTTTGATATCACGGTAAATTCATTAAAACCGAGGGCACTCATGGCGCCAGGTTTGCCTGCGATGGTAATCTAGCTGTGCTGGTTGTTCAGCTGCTGCTGCTATAACCCCTGGGGAAGGTACGGCAGCTGACCAATCAGCGCAAGCTTGGGCTATAACCCTCTCTGTCCTTTTATTACTCCCCTCAGCCATGGCAAATAAAGGCTGGGTGTGATAGTGGTTTATGATTCTGCTTTTCACCATCATGAAATGTCACACCACACCCAGGCAAACCACATCACTGCCTCACAGTGGTTCCATGAAAAGGTTGTACATTGAATTAGTGGGAAAATGCTCCTTAACAACACATTCCCTGCCAATCACATAGATCTACGTGAATGCAAATCCAACCGTTCACTGCCAATCACGTAGATCTACGTTTTTTTCGTTCGTTTTTCTCACACAGAACCCAAGATATCGTGATCCGAAGATTTGCTGCTCCATTCACTTCCTGGTTAACTTATTACTTAAAAATCCTGTATCTCGGCTCCTGTGTACTTTTTTTTTTACTATGTATTTTTGGCAGAGACATGCTATTTTCAAAGGCGTTTAAAAGCGAACGGGAGGTGAAATGAAATTTTTTTCTTCTTCGCGGAAGCACAGTGAAACCCTCTGTGATTATCAACCATCAGGGGATCGATCATACTGGAGCTAAATATTCTGTGACTACTTAAAAAGGTTAGAAAAATCGAAAACAAATACCTGGCAGCAGCTGAAAAAACAGGTGCATAGTACCTGCAATGTAATTGCAATAAATTCAATGTTTTTAAGTTTTATTTAACTTAAATGTTCTTAACATTTGAGCAAAACCTCACAGTACAGTACCACCTGTGTGCACTTCACGGCATGCCTGGGGGCCTTCTTTGGCAGGGAAACAGCTGATGTAGAGTGGAAGTTTGATTGGCACATAATCAGCATGTATACAGTAGTAACAAAAAAGTGTGGTGTCATTTTACATGTATTTATTTCTTAGGAATAGGAATATAGATACAGTGTACATAGACAGACTGAGAACAGCTATCCGATGCACATGTCATAGGGTTTATATGGGATGATAATTTGCAATACCTGTCCCTAGAATGGCTTTTGTGAAAATAAGATAATATAATACAGTGAGGTAACTGATTATGGCAAGATTCAGTAAAAGATTCCATTAAACACACATTTAGTAATAACATAACATAACTAGAAAAGTGCAGCAGGTCCCCACCAGGCCGGGTTGCCTACCCAGGTCCTGCAAACTTTGGAAGCCAATCGTAGCCAACCCTAATGGAATATAATATAAATCTGACTGATACATCTTGATCACATGACTCCAGAAATGTGTACCAATTGGAGGAGTGGTAGTAAAACGTGTGTTTTGAAGAAAACGCAAAATGGCGTAAAACCATTCATTTGGAAATGGGCGTAGCTACGTCATTATCCAAGGATGCCGGGGACCTTTCTTCTTTTTGATTTTGGTGAAAGGTCTGTCATGGGGCAATGAACAACTGAATAACTGTGTTTTTTGGGGCTTTTTTTCTCCCAAAGACACGTTGAATTAACGACTTATTGGCATGGGGCCAGGCAGTTAAACCATAGGACAAATGTGAGAAAATCATTGAATTCTACTTTTATAGAACTTGTTGTAGAAGGCCATATCTACTTATACTCTGCCTCCAATTTTCTTCCATATCTTTTGTTCCATTTGAAATTGTTTAAATTGTTTGCCCCACCAATTTACTATTGACAAATTCAAATGGTTCTTTTACTGATGGTAATTGAGCAATCTGTCATGGCCCACATACTTAATGCATAGTCAGACGCATATACACTGTACTATTTATATTGAGTGTGTATATGCCTGTCACCTGCTTGAGATAATAAAAAGAGGTCTATAGTGCGTTCATATTCCGCCTCCCACCCCACAGAACACGTCCATTGTCTGAGCCGGTGCTCCTGTGCCAACGAGGACGTGGCGAGGTGGGGAGGGGGTGGATAATGCTCATTTAGAGAGGATAGCTGGGGTGTCGCTTCAGATAAAGCTGATCCTCACACCTCATCACTGAGATGTGGCTGGCTGCTGCAGCAGCGCTCACATCTACCACCTTCCCCTCCCACCGCCTCCTTACTTCCACTTCTCTCTCCCTGACATTCAATCTCTCGCCTACGATCTCCTTTCCTGTCTCTAAATGTCCCCATCTTGTCATTTCCCCTGCTCTTGTCCATTCTCTACAACCATCACTTTCCTATAACGTTTCTCTGCACTAAGTGCAGTGGTGGAAGAAGTACGCAGATTTTTTTTTTGCTCAAGTATACACGATATACTGTAAAAAATTAAAGAAGAATCTCTGTTACAGGTAAAAGTCCTGTATTAAAAATGTTACTTGAGTAAATGTATTAGAAGTAAAGCAAAGTAAAGCTTTTCACATTTTCTAAAAACCTTTTTTAAATAGCATATCTACAAGCTCACAACATGTCATGATGTGACACCTTGAGAGCTTGGGCTATTTTCGAATAGCTGAACTATAAAATAGGGCTTAAGTAGTTGGAATAATGTAAATCTGCAAAGTAACTAAGCGTTTGAGTCAAAAGTACAATATTTGCCTCTGAGATGTAGTGGCGTAGAAGTAAAAGTATTGAAAATTGGAAATACTCAAGTAAAGTAAAAAACAAAAAAAATAGGGCTGTCAAAAGATTAAACATTTTAATCAGATTAATCACAGATTAATAATTAATCATGATTAATCAACACCATTCATAAGTATACCCAAAATATTCCCATTTTCTCTGTATATTTTTGCGGAAACGGAAATATAATGACTTTCTCACTCTCACTCTGTCTCTCTCGCTCTCACCCTGTTGTGCTGGGTGATGTGATTTGAGCCACGGCTGCCTACATAAATTGCCTAACCATTTCTGACAATAACCAATTTGTGTTTCCCCCCCATCCAGATAGGGCCACGTACAGGTTCTCTTTCCATCTGGTTTGGATCTATCAGCCATCACATAACAGTGCAACGTCTAGTGCAGACTGGATGGAATTGTGGGATGTATGGTGCAGGCCATTCTGTGCATGCGTTAATTGAATTAATAATTGAATCCAATTAATTCCATGAATTAATGCATTCATTCGCAAATTTAGAAAGCACTATTATAAAACATACCTAAAATAGGTACAGAACTTGAGTAAATGTACTCAAGTTACTTTCCACCACTGACTAAAGTGGGACTTAATTAATTGGCATAGAATGCACTTTGAGGGAAAATGTTAACAAAGATGACTAATGCCATGGTAACAGTAGGGGGTGTTTTCACAGCCTTGCTCGAAATAGAAGCTCAAAACTCTGCATGCAGTGTCTGATGATATAGATGAAACCACTGATGATGAGGTACACTCACTGATGCTTGGATGAATACAGGAGATGACGGGTCAGAGAGAGAGAGAGAGAGAGAGACACAGACAGACAGACAGACCGACAGACAGAGATTTCACACTTGCTTTGTCAATGTAAACATAATGTTTCCCAAGCCAATTAAGCTCTTTTGAATGAGAGAAAGAGAGAGAGAGAGAGAGAGAGAGGGAGAGCAAAAATAAATAAATAAATACATCTGGGATTATGCCCAACATTAAGTACTATACACAAATAGTTTCATAACAAATACCAAATGTCAGACGCACTTGAAGCAGACACAGGCCAGAGGCAACATTAGTGTCTTGTGTGTCAGGTTCCTGGACCCTTGCCCTGAGTCTGCCCTTTACTGTGGCTAATCTTTTGGCTAAGAGTGCCCACTCACAGTCTCCTCCCAGCAAAACCATGCGAGAGGGTTGATAGATGCCACAGCAGCTTTTGACTTTGAGACAACAACACTAAAATTGCCTGGAAGCGCAGGAAATTAGCTGCTTACGGTTTCATCCATCTTAAAATCATAATAGACCATTTTCACGTGGCGGTCATTGGAGTTTCCCACTGCCCCAATTATGGGCAGTGGGAAAGGGCAAAATGGCCACCATGTGAATATGATCAATTCACACACTAGTTCAAACTGAAATGTGTACCCAGCAGGCATAACACAATGTTAAACTGATAAACTGTCCATTCTGTGAGTGATGTAGAATAAAAACAAATAAAGATAAAATAAAGAAGACACGGCAGAATAAAAGAACAATAATGCATTAAATATAGTACCTGTAATTTCAGACTAGCCTGCATGGTCTTTGAGTATTATGATTGTATGAGGATTAGATTACTAATCTCTCAAAACAGATTCTGCTAACAGCAGAGGTTGTGACCGCAGAGGCAAAAACAAACCAAAAAGATGGATTCCCAGAGTCGAGGATTAAAAGGACAGACAGAGATCCAGGCTCTGCAAGACTTTGCAATCGATTGAAATGAAGTGAGTGACATTAAGTAGACGTTTAGATGAGGTTAACTTTTTATTCTCTGTATTTTCTTATTAAAGTTGTTTTGTTTTGATTGTGTTCTACTTAGTTTAGCTTTGTGAAGCGACTTTGAGTACTCAGAAAAGCGCTATATAAATTCCGGGTATTATTATTATTATGAGCAGCTGCAGTTATGTAGAGTAGCAATAGGAAACAATCCTTTCACCCTTCCTGTCACCTCCTCTAACCCCGGGCCCTCCCCCATCTATGGCCAGAGTTATCCTCCATCAATATTTTTTAAATGATCTCTCTGCCTGTAGATATTCACAAATGTCTTAATTATTTGATATGCAATATCCATGACAAGTACTTGTCGGTCTGCATTTAGTCTGCTGTACTGATTGTTTGGCTACCATCACCGTCCTGATCCTGTGGATGTTATTAATACATTTGATGGGTAGATGTCCCTTGACATAATTATTTCTGTCAGTAGATCAGGATCAATAATAGTGCCAACCCTGGGGCAATGTCAATAGCTTCCAATCACCAATGACCTGTCATCAAACCCACGCACACGCGCACAGTCACACACACACACACACACACTGAGTAACATGGATTCCTATTGTAATAACTAGGGCAGAGCGCACTGAAGTGGTTGTTTTCATGCTACAGTATGTACGTACTGTTGTACCTTGGTGTGTGCACTGAGAATGTCTTTGGCAGACTTCAAGCTTCAAGAGTGTAAGACACTGGGGCTTGTGAAGTGCTGATGTTAGCAGATGCAGACGCATTGGCGCAGGTGGCACTCTTTTAGGAGCCGTGCACACTGGCTGAATGTCACCCCTGGAAAACCAGCCTTGCAACCCCAGGGAGCGATGCTAGAGATACCAGCGTGCACGTGCACACACACACACACAAAATGCCTCAAATCATGAACGCGGCATGTGATTTCCGTGAAATTCCCACTAGGCCGAGGAAGAAATGCCGCCCTTTTAACATTGGCCTGTTATAGCGCCACCAGCAGGCCTAATTTAGCAAAACACATTTTTGGAACAAAATGCCTTAAATCATGAATGCAGTGTCCGATTGCCGTGAGAGGTCTAAGAAGAAATGGCACCCTTTTCACAATGGCCTATCATAGTGCCACCAGGAGGCCACAATAACCTACCTGACCTGGCGGAGACCTGTGCTCCGAGGAGCACTTTATCTAGTTTTCTATCAATCACACACCCCATAAAGCATTGAATTCATGGAGATTGTTTTGTTTTTGCCAATAATTTGATTACCGGCGGAAAGATGCTAATGTATCCGGTCGGAGACTCAAGTCTCCTACCGGAGAGACCACCGGTCGTCAAATTATTGCCTTAGACAAAAACAAAACAAAACATTTTTTGGGTGAACAACTCCTTTAAGACCAAGACTTATTCCTGAAATGTACAGCCTGATTTATATCTAGTCAGAGGATGGTGTGCCACACCGAAAATAGCTGATCTATATTTTTGTAGCAGGAGTCATGCGATGGACAGAGTATAAATTAGGCATACTACAGAGGATTTGAAGAACTTCATCATATAGTATACAGATGTATTGCCATTAGGGTTGCAACATTTTGTTAACGTTCAAAGGTGCAAATGCTCCATGGGAATTAAAGGGAATATATGGAAATTCATTGGACTAAAAATAAAATATCAGTGTCAGACAGTCGGGAGCTCAACACTGTACAGCATGTCATTAGTGTATATTAATATATAACAAATGTAAAGGGAGAATGCACTCACTGTACATGCATGTGTACTACCAAAATAAGGCAATCATTTATTTTATTGAAATTGTACTAAGTCTCCAAAATTCCAGTGAGAATTTATCAGGAATTTACTTACATTTCCATTCCAATCCTAACTTCTATATTTTATTTCAGCTACTTAAAACATTTAAAAAAAAGTGTCACTGTATTTTGCAGTTTTGTTGAAATTTCTTTTTTTACCATCACAAAATAAAACTATAGTAATATGTACAGATGGACATGGTTGCATAAAACATTTCTAGTGTGAACATATTCTTTGTATTCAATCAAGAACAGGTGATGAGTTCATGACAAGTCATATCATGACAGACTAAACCAAATAACAAATACCAGCCACAGTTGGAAAGTGAAGGAACTGCCTGCATAATGATCTCAGCTGTTAATACAGTACTGACTGGTAACTGAATACTACAATCTGGTACCAAAAGCCATTAAATGTGCCATAAATAGAAGCGGAAATACTTGATTCCCCCCCTTTCCACAAATAGAAGACATGACATTTACCATAGATTAATAAAATACATCAGAGTTATTTTTGTCCAGCACTTGACTGTTTTCTAAGTCTGCAATATTTACCACAACCAATGGTTTAGAGTCAGTTTTCAGTTGAAACACTTAAACCCTACACTTAGTTGACCGCATTCTCAAGGGTTCTATACTAGGCCCCCTCCCGTTTTCCCTGTACACTAAACATCTTCACCAAAATAGCCGATCTACAAACTCACAAAAGGCCACGACGTGTAAATCTGCTATTTCCGCAGAATGTTCCGTTCAGAATATAATAGTTTTACCCACTAGAGTTCAGGTTGTTAACCCTAGGCACTGGTATGAAAATATGACATCAGTGCATTCCTTAATCTGGAGACAACCTTTAGAGATTTGATTTACCCCACACCAATACAGCTACATTAAACCAAGTATTAACCATTTGAATCCCAGCATCCATATTCTGGGGGGGAACATTAGCCAAAAATAGAACATCTACAAGCTCACAACTTGAGTTTGTAGATCTATTTTTTGGCAAAGTGATTTGCTGTAGACTGAAAAAAGCAGCCCAAGTACAGTTATAACTCAGATCCGTTTCACTAAGACTAGAGGGTTTAAGTGGTTAATTCTAACCAAAAACATGTTGATGATCTTCACACAGACAGGCCCAAGTGGCATCTGTAATCACTTTACCCCACTGGTGTAAAGCGCATCTCAAATGTGCCGAGAACTGCAGTATGCAACAGCTGGCATTTAGAGTGGAGATCGGTGTACATACTTTAGCTGGGTTTCGTATAGTAGCATAGCAACAACGGTGACGGGTAGATTTCTCACTCGAGATCTGGAACAGATTTCAAAGCTTTGTGTTGGTTCACCAAGTGACAAAAAGGTTTCCTGTCAAGGGACACATACTAATAACGAAGGATAAAAAAACAACAACATCGTCATCAACCTAACAAAAAAGTACAGACACAAATATATCCGACATTAATTTATGAACCAAGCAATCAACATCCCCTAAAACTGAGAACAGAAAATGGATCAGATAACATTGGCTTCCTGTCTTGGGTTTATGCAAGAAACTGCACACAGCATGAAGGGGGTTGTGCCCAAAGCAGGGTCCCGACAGAGCCCCAGGGCGACGGAAGCGGTCACATGTGTAGGTCAGCCAGTTTCCTCTTGCGGTAATTGAGAACCAGATTAGAAGCAGTGAGTTGCGACGCACGACCCTTTTCCCAGCTTTGGAACCCGTTGAGGCCACTCTGCCCAGACCTGAACAGTGCCCTCTCCAGGCAGTCCAGACGCTGCACCAACGCTGATGTGTCCTCGTTGTAGGCGTTCTGGGAGGAGTCCATCGTCCGCCGGAACCGACCGATGAATGTCTGACAGAACAAATGTGGGGAGAGGTTCTTATATTCTTACACTATCGGACAGTCGTTCTCAAACATTTTCATGTCAAGGAACCCCAAATTGATGTACATTTGGCATTTGACATGGCGGACCCCCATCTGAAAAGAGTTTGTGCCAGGGACACCCATAAGAGATCTACAAGCTCAGACGTGTAGTGAGATTGTAGATCGGCTATTTTTGAATGGCCAAAGTATAAAATGGTCTAGTATAGTGCTATAGGCTTTGAGGTAAAGTTCCTATTCAGAGTGCTATGTCTAACAGTCATGCATTACATGCGTACCGTAGGTGATTTGATTTTACTGTAAATTTGGCTGGTACCTAGAATAGTAGGGGTGTAATGATACGTTTTAACAACGATTCGATACGCATCACGATACTTGGTTGTCGATACGATACATGAACGATATGTTTCGATTCAAGGATTTAGTCAATACGATACATGAACGATACAGGACAGGTTAATTTAGAACGATACGATTCGATTCAATGATTTAAAATCGATATAGTAACTATTTATTTACCCAAAAATTGTGTGAAAAATAAATACCTGGATACTGGATATAAACCCCTCTCTCTTTTTTCCTTCTTAAAATTGCTAAATACAACGCACAAGTACTTAGTATTGATAAAATTGATTATTTGCATTGCAAAACGATTCGATATACGATTACTTGCATGGCAAAACGATTCGATACAAAGTCAAACGATGCGATATTTTGCTGTTTGCATATCGATATAGTAGATCGTTGAAAATGAGTTAGTTACTATATCGTTACACCTCTATAGAATAGGGTCAATGCAAAATACAGTAGATTTGTGAATATAACCTTGAAACTTGAAATCAGATCACATGTAAAACAAAATCCATTGGGAACTTTAAAATCTTGCCTGATCCACTTAAGGTGCCCATGGCACAGTGACTGGGCCCACATAATTAAGAGATTAAAAAGATGCAGTATTCACCATTTATATAAATCCAAGAAGAGAAAACTGTCAGCCATGCTAAACATTCTAGATTGGAGGTAGGGCAAGATTTCATTTTGAGCACAAGGTTTAAAGGGGAACATCGCCCATATTAATGGGAATCATGGCATTCTATTGTACAAATCTAATGCAAAACTTCCCAATGTGTGACAAGAGCTTGCTTTCCCTATGCTGTAAAATTGCCACTAGCCAAAGTGAAAGATCTTTTTTGATTAATATAACGCAGGTGGTGGCGATTTTCCAGGAGTGAGCTCTTGACTTTGGGAAGTCTTATGCCATGTGTCTAGTCAAACATAAAGTTATACAAGTTTTACATTAATATATCGGCAAAGTTCCCCATTAACAACCTGAAATTGTCACACAGTCAAACACGTTTAGAAGATGGGCAAAAGTCCAACATCAGATTTTCTTAAAAGCCATTCGTAGTCCTGCAAGGTTAAAAACAATTAAGATAATATCATCTTACAGGGCATATCTACCCTTTGTCTCTGTCAGTTCATGTGATCACAGCCAATCTGCCTGGCAACTGCATCAATCAATCAGTTCCCTGCTGCAGTCTACAAAATCTATATGATCTGATGTTGCCCTCTGGTGGTACAATATTAAAATAACATTCCCTAATGAATGTTGGTGTAGTGTAGATTTTTATGGTCAACAAAAAAAAAAGATTGGCAATATCCAATCTGCCTTATGTTGACAGAAATATAATCACACTTGATCCAGCACGTTCTGCTTCAAACAAAACATACTGCAGGGTAACAAAACCTTGAATTATCATGATCTTACACGTTTTACATTTACACTTGGACACAGAATGCATTTTTGGAGAATGGCACTTGAAAGAAGGATTATACACCGTGTCTGTTTTAGAGAAATGTAATTAACTAATTATATGCAATATTTTGAGGGGAAAAGTTTGTACTTAAATGGTGCATTGTATTCTTGTGTTGGTGGCTATTTCGTTAGGCAGTTTATGTAGCAGGAAGCTTAGCAATAAATAGACTGATTAAGTTAGCCTGATGTGACACCATGGGAAGGTGAGCATTTATTTATTAGACCTAACAGTTGGAGCCAGACTACACATTGAGTTATTTAGCACTGAGCTCCCTTGCAGATCTGAGCTCCTTGGCAGATTTGCTTGCTTGAGTGCCAAAACCTCATCCACTAACCATCTTGTATAGAAATACGCATCATGCTTTCTGTATTTTCAATACAAACAAAATGGCTTGGGATTTTACATCACTGCCCCACTTGGAATGTAAAATAAAATCTAACAAAGGATCATTGTAAGGTAAAAGAATGAGACCATAAACCCGAAATCACAGAGGCATGGAAATGACGGTGCATGCATGGTAAAATCCTAAATGTTGAGTTTAAATGGATTTTACTGTGTGCACAAGTATGTGTGATTGTGTGCTAGCTTTTTGTTGTTTCTGTGGATAAGTACTGGTAGGGTAAGGTTACATTCACAAAGATCAGCACAACGGTGTTCAGTGGTGCTACATAAGACAACACTGATCTATCAGTTTCCTCCGAGTAAAAGATGGTTGCTATACACAGGTTGTTTCTGCATCCTTGTGGATTCCAAGGAAAAGAGGCCACTCGTTGTTTTCAATATTTCACTTGGGTGGCTAAATGATTTATCGACCAAACGATTTTGTATATGACATTTGTTCATGGTATTCACCTGCAGTAATGTCTGTGCAATATCAGGGTTCTCTGGGCTGTCAAAGTGAAGCATCTGGGATCCCAGGCCGTAATAGTAAGGCCCCATCTTGTTCAGGTCCACTACTGTGGGGTCAGCATTGAACACAGTCCTCCAGCCTTCTCTGTACACCTTAGGAACTTCTACTGACACCACCCTCCGCTTCTTCTCATACAGACCTTTGACCAGCCACAGAGGAAGCTCCATTTTGGTACCCTGAGATGAAGGAGAGAAACTGAATGATGGGATGGTTAACGGTCTGGCCCATAAGCTATATCGTCCTACCGAATCCGATACTATATCTGCCTTTTATTCACGACTGCAATTTTCAACCTGGTGTCCCTATTTTTGGCATGCTATTATACAGTAGGTGAAAGTTTTCGAAGGCTTTCAAAAAATGTTGAATATCCTTCCTTTATAGAAATTGTCTAATAATGGGAGGGCCGGCCGCTCATCATCACGCTCATGTCACTATGACTCAGCCATAACCATATAATAATAAATAATAATAATTTTATTTATAACAAACTTTACATTTTTGCAAACCTCAAAGTGCTACAGGCTTTAAAAACATGGCATAAAACAGCAAAGGCAACGAAACAATTACATGGGACCCAACTAGCCGGGGTAGGATCCCAATGCAGCTACGCCCAAATATGGAGTGTGATGTCTAACATCAATGTGTCATCATGGCATCAGCGCAAACAAATCAGTCAGCTCCATATATGGAGCTCTAGTACAATCACTACCATAAGGAGTTTGGGTTGATATTAATCGTGACCAATTATGGCACCGGCCGACAACAGAAGGGCAACATAGGTGTTCTGGCCACGAAACGGCCCGAACTTATAGGTGCGACAAAACGTAATGAGATATAATACCAGAAGGTCGGTAACAATGAAAAGTAGCTTCACTGACAAACGGTCAATGCAGACATCATTTGAAGGGATAATTAATAAGGGCTGTGAATACAGTAGGTGTGAACCGAACTTCTAGTTTTCAAAAATAGCCAATCTACAAGCTCATAATGCTGATCAGCTTAAAAGGGAAAGACCACTCATTTTCAACATTGAACGATGTCTTTAATACACCTTAGAGCTGTTGTGTGGAAATAACGCAGGGTGTACTTTTGGCTCCACCCCCTCAGCCAAAAGTACACCCTTGTATGTCACTGATCACATGACCTCGATCAATTATCCAGTTTTAGGCAACATAGAGGGGGGGGGGACTTTTTTCTTATTTCCACACAACAGCTCTAAGGTGTATTAAAGACATAGTTCAATGTTGAAAATGAGTGGTCTTCCCCTTTAAGCATGTACACTGATCTCAACTCTTCATGCCTGCTGGACCTATCTGTGTGATGATCAGACAATAGAACAATAGACACGGCAGACATTTTTACTGGTCAACACCACTGAAATTAATAACGTTAAATCAGTGTGTGTTTGATTTAGGTGTTGCATGGACAGCTGCTGCACAGTTAAACGTCACACTGGCACACAGAAACCCCTACATGAAAACACACTCACAATGAACGTGTTTTTTTACCGACAGCTCTGTTTACCAATTAAAATGACTGCTGTATAAAGGGTCCATACAGAGAAAGCAGGTCAAAACCATTCCACTTACTAAATCTGTAAAGTATAATCCAAAATATAGTTGTAATAATGTAGGCTAATAGTGTTAATTTATCAATGTGTAACTCCGAGAGCGTACAAATGTAACCAAATGGACCCTGTGTACATTTGTACATATATTGCAAGGTCGCTAGTAGCTACAATATTATTATCAATAATAATACAAAGTAACGTTAGAAGAAGTAGTGGCAGAAGGATTCCAAATGAAGAGATAATTGTTCAGTGAAATGTGTGTGCAGTTGGAAAAAGCATTGTGTGACATTCAGATCCATAAAAAAAATAAGTGGTGACATTAATACCCCACCTGTAACTATTTACAAAACCACTTATTAATTATCCAAGTCAAATGAGAAAGTCTGCAAAGAAAATTCACTGTCAAATTGTGTCAGTGAAGCCCCTTTTCATTGTTACTTACTGACCTACCTTCTGGTATTATATTTCATGACATTTCGTTACATCACTGACTTTACACTTTAGGAATTAGAATTACATTCTAATGTATTTAGTTACATTGTTACTGAGCTTGGGAATTACATTCAATTACATTTTGTTACATGGTTACACTGTCTTACTGACCTCGGGAATGACATTTAATTACGTTACATTGTTACTGTCTCACTGACCTCGGGGATTACATTTCATTACACTTGTTTAGTTGGTTACATTGTCTCACTGACCTCGGGGATGTCCTGAGAGTCACTGGACTTCTCCAGGAACCCCAGCCGTAAGAAGGAGCATTCTGTCTTGCTGGGAAGTCTCTCGTGAGAGAGCAGAATATCGTCGATAGAGAAGAAGTTCTCCTCCATTCCCACCCCGGGCGAGACGGGGAGATATGTCTGCGTCTCCATGTGGTCTGATGTCAAATTTAAATAAGTATTTGTACTTATAAAAACAGACCGTAACACTGTAGCTCTGTCAGTGTCAACACACTTCGCCACTTCCTGTTTCCTTCTCGTTTTTGCGCGCCGCGGACTTCTTAACCAATCAGAGTGCGGCTAATAATGAGTCCAAACAAATCGATTACCGATAGTCAAAACAATCGCTCTGTAGTCGAACACCTATCGATCAGTGGTGGGACAAGTACTACATTTTTTTTTACTTAAGTAAAAGTATAAATACTGCAATGTAGAAATACTCTGGTATAAGTAAAAGTCCGGAATTCAGAATTTACTTGAGTAGAAGTATCAAAATGTACTTAAAGTACCAAAAGTAGAAAGTACTCATTATGCAGAATGTCCCGTTTCACAAGTTTTCAAATATATAAAATGTATAAGAATCAGATCTACAAGCTCTGAAGTGGGTTATGTATCTTTTGTAATAATAATCAAAATCTACAAAGTAGTAACTAAAGTTTTCAAATAATTGTTGTGGAGTAAAAGTATAATATTTTACTCTGAGATGTAGTGGAGTAGAAGTAAAAGTGACAGAAAATTGGAAATACTCCAGTAAAGTAAAAAATACCAGAACATTTTATTAACTAGGAAACTATAAAGCTAAAAGCAAAAGTGTCAATATATTTATTAAAATATTCATCTGAAAATCAAAAACAATTAAACGCTTATGTACCTTGGTCCTTTATTGCACAAAATAAGTAAAAGTTACGTTATTTTTGTATTTGCAGTTACAAATTCAACCATCAGGGGTCACAATATTACCACCCGAAAAGGAAAGAGTGGCCTCTGATGCTTGGCAGTCATCTGAGGCTGCAGGTCTGGCACAGTGGCTGGAAACTAAAAGGAATCATATAATACAGAGAGATGATAATGACAAGCACTTCCAATGAGCACTTGCTTGTGAAGCTAAATTTACCTAGAAATGTCAAGGGAATATCAAATTCACATGCTGTATGTATATACTGTATCTCTATATCTGAATTGAATGCATTTACCTTAGTTAACCCAGTGGTTCTCAACCTTTTCAGGCCGTGACCCCCCAAAATGATCATATTTTGAACTGGGTACCCCACCCCATCCTGACAAGCACTTGGAATTGTAGGCATTACATTTAGTTTGAGTCGGTTCCACTGATAAATATTGTGAAAATAGCAGATCTACAAGCTCACGCCTCGCGTTGTGACTCGCAAGGCTTTGTGAGCTTGTAGATTGGTTATTTTCATTATTTGTTGCCTCTTTCTCATATAATTTGACAATTTGACCAATGGTCTTTTTTCATTTCATTTCTATTTAAAAAAAAATGTGGCATTACAAAAGTATTAAAAGACCTTAATGTGGGGACCCCCTGGAGGTCCCGACCTACAGGTTGAGAACCACTTAGTTAACCCATGGTCAAAGCCTAATTAATAGGAACAGCTGGACAGCCATCGTTTATTTTTACATTTACCTTAGTTAACCCCACAGTCAAAGTCTAAGCATGCAGGAACAACAGGACAGCAATGTTATTTATTTTTGACATTTTAATATTATATATATATTATATATATCATCATCATTACTCATCCCACAGATTGCACATCAAAATCATCAGACATGTTAATTGGTGCCCCCGAAAAGCAGGCAGCCATTCACATCCTCTGAAAATAAAAATAAGTCTGCAAATGAAAAGAGTCAAATGAAATAAAGCCATAGTAAATGTAAGGTACCATATTATTGTAGCTGTTTATCTGAGCTGAGAGGGCAGGCAGGCAGTACAGTGTTGTATACTGTAACAGGAATTTGGGAGACTTAGTTAAACCCTATTTATGTTTCATCATTATGACAGAGTCGCACGCTGAGCTTGTAGATCTGCTATTTCCGATGTGTGACACTGTCGTACGGCGGAGCATAAATTTGGACATTTTTGGATTGCAAATATAGGTCATCTCCTTCCTTTGGCTGCAATGCCATTATACTTTGCCACATTGAGGAACAAAATGGGCAATGCAGTCAACAATTTGTGTCATAATCGTTTTGTTACTGAAAGCCCATTCCCATACTGGCATTCCAGGCCATATGTGCTGGCTTCATTTCTCACTCATTCACAAAACACATTTAGTGTGACTTGCAAACAAGTTGCCTACGACCATTGCAGTACAGATCAGCCCTGCTGTGAAAGTGGTTCACTCATGGTTCACTGATGGTTCACTGATGACAGGGGGTGGATTTCCTGTTGGCTTCAGAGTACTAGGAAGCCTTAGGAACTTGTACTGCATTTCATCTTCAGTTCTTCACCATCCTTCCCAGTGAATGCCTATATCAGTGGTTCTCAGACTTTTTATTTTCAAGAACCCCCATAACTCTCAGTTACCGACCTCCCCTCAAGGAACGCTGAGGGTCCCTCAACCCTAATTTTGAGAACCACTGGCCCTAGGCCAAATATAATCCAGGGATGAAAATGTTTACTGACCTGCACGCCAGCTAATAGCAATGTTTAGGCTAGTGTGGAGTTCCCCAAAAAAATAATCACATCTAAATACCACCCCATACTGTATTTCTGAGGGTAGCGGCCAAACCCCTATGATAAATATGATGTATCATAGGTATATCTGCTGTTGGTAAGATTGTAAATTGTAAGATGAAAGACAAAACTGATAAAGATATGACAGTCCTAGTGCTCTGAAGCTGTGAGGAAGCCCTTGACCCTGACCAGCAGTCTCCTCAAAGTCCAACGTTTGGTCTGAACAGTCTGCTGATGACCAGGTATCCCCTGAACCATCCTAGCGATAAGGTAATCTCTTTACCTCTTTAAGATGGAACTACTGTTAGTTGTTCAAGGGTTAGGACAGCATGCAAAAGTTATTCCTTTTTGATGTGACATTATTTAGCATGGTCAATACATATCTTGAAAGATGACAGTTTAGTATTATTGTTTTGCCTTTTGTACAATCTTGTGTTCTAATACTAAGGCCATATTACAGTCTTTTAAAGTAAACAGCAAAAAAAAGAATATCCTTACCTCTCTGTCCTAAAGCTTGTACTGTAAGACAACCTTGACCTTCGCACTAAGATCTATCATGGGATACCCAGTGCAGATCTGCTCATGTTTAAGAGGTATCTGGTTCACAAAATGGACCATTGATAATAGTGTCATCTAGCACAAATGGATCCATTGTTATTGCCAGCTATTGTGGAATAATCACTGTTATATTTGTTTACAATACCATAGTTTGTTTATGTCTGTTTTGTCTTATAGTCATCATCATCATACAGCGTCTCCTCCGTATATAAGAGACATTTTTGAATGGTGAGTTACATCTCACATGACTCGAATATTAAACAAATATTGTTAAATATGAATGAATTAATAAATAAGCCCCTAATAGTGGATCCACAGAGTCCTTATAGGATGTGTGGCTAACATCTCCAATTAGCCTCAGTCAATGGAATCAGAAATGGCCAAACCTCCAGCAGAAACACAATGTGGACCAAACTAACAGAAGCAGAAACCAGCGATTCACAAACCTGTGGGCCGGGGCCCACTGCTGGGCCGTGAGGATATTGCAATTGGGCCCCCAAATAAAACAGGAAGATTTGAATGATAATATAAGATTAAGGGGTGGCGCAGTGGTTAAGTGCCTGCCCACCACCACAGAGGTTGTGGGTTTGAATCCACCGCGGTGCATCCGGCTTTGTCGAGCGTCTGAACAAACTATTAGTCCGCGCTCAGGGGAGGGAAAGCTGGGGCGGGAAGGGTGATATTTGTCACTGCACGTTATCCTATGCGCGAGGGGCTGGCACCTTGTCTGCAGGGAGTGTTGGGCGGGAGGAGTAGGACGAAGGCTCGTATACTTCCTCCCGGTGGGGGCTCCTCACTGTTACTGTAGGTGAGTCAGTAGGATTACAACAGCAGTGACAACATAGACATGTGTGTGGGGAGGATATTATGGGAAAAAAAGACATGGTATTGTTTCTTTAAAACGTTGGAAAAATGGGAACTTAAAGTGTACTACCTTAGTTCCATTGATCTAAGCCGGAACACTATCGATTCATTGATCATTAAAATAAACATGCTATGAAAATGTGTGCGGCCCCGCCCATCTCGCCACTTAGTGGTCAGATGGGTGGGCCGCGAACACTGTCGAGATTTTCAAGTGGGCCCTGATCCAGAAAAGGTTGAGAACCGCTGGCATAGACCAAGACGCGCCTCTGAAACATGTGTGCTCTCTCTCTCTCTCTTTCTCACACACACGCACACGCACACACACACACACACACACACACACACACACACACACACACACACACACACACACACACACACACACACACAGACAAACACGCACACAAACGCCATCCGCACACACAGACAAAAAAATGCATACAGTCACACATGGCTGTCACAGTGAAATGAATAATAATAACCAGCATCTCATAACCACAGCAAAAGAAAGAAA
>NC_137610.1:39314630-39337130 GCF_963280865.1 Gymnoscopelus braueri | reverse complement strand
AAACCATGAGTCTATACAGCTGCACAACACAAACGAAGAGAGAGAAACTGTTTTGCATCTCCAATTGTCTACAATGAAGTGACTGCGAAGCCTGTTTTTCGATATCACTAAATCTCAGCTGTTTATTCGCATTTTTATGTCAAAGAATGTCGCCATGCTTATGCTGGCTGCTCAAACTGCGCATGCGTCGCATCTACAGCCCCACTGCGTTACACTGTTGCACACACAGAACACTCGGCTCCGCGGCCGTGTATGCGCGGACACGCACGTGCGCATGCACGTTGGGGAGGCACGTGTCAAAATGTAAATTATTTGTGTTCGCGTGACGGCCGTGTATGTGTGTTCGCGACGGGGGACAGCTCTGGCCGCATGAGGATGTACCCCTGTGTGTGTGTGTGTGTGTGTGTGTGTGTGTGTGTGTGTGTGTGTGTGTGTGTGTGTGTGTGTGTGTGTGTGTGTGTGTGTGGGACGGCTCCGGCGGGGGGGGAACGGGACGCAACGGGACACGCGGGGGGGAGGGGAGGGGGGCGACGGGACGGGACGCACGGGGAGGACGCGCGACAGGACGTGCAATAACCCCACGTTTGCAACTACTTTTGCCTGCGCACTTCACCGGGTATGGTCTAGTTGTTTTTAATTTTGTGTTGATATGTCCATGTGTAATAACCATCCGAGCAGTCCACTTCAAACTTGCCATGTGTAAACTGTCCAGAAATACTTATAAATCCACAAATCTCTGATTACTATTTTTGAATATATAAAATAATGACATGACCAGCTCAGTGGTCTTGTAACCTTGTGTCACCAGACTTTCCACCTCGGAGGAAAGCCTGGTATTCGTTCTAAAACTAGCCGTGTGATCCGGTTTTGGAAAAAGGAAACAAAGAATCGTCGTTCCAGTGGTTGGTTCCGGTTGGCATCACATTGTTTTTGTTCCCCACATAATGCGAATCAATTAGTTCAGTCTCGCTAGTCGCACTACGAATTCCCCACATAATGCGAATCAATTAGTTTAGTCTCGCTAGTCGCACTACGAATTCCCCACATAATGCGAATCAATTAGTTAAAGGAGAATTCCGGACAAATTAAGTGTTATCTTTGATGTCTCGTTACTCACCTACCGATGTGAAAAGTAGCGTTCTTTTTTTTCATATATTCCCCTGTCGTCATTTTTTAAACCCCCTCCGTTGTCATAATGGGAGCGCGTGGCTAAGGGAAATTCGTCTATTATAACCGACGCAAAGTTGTTTTTTTCACTACTAGTATTCATAGTAGAGTCTCATGATAGTCAAACATGCGTTGAAACTATCTGCGAGGCTGCCGTCAATGGCGAACGATTTAACACTGGTTGCTTGTTTCTTCCAGAACCTGGCAACTCGTGTTGCCAGAATCTGGAAACAAGCAACCAGTGTTAAATCGTTCGCCATTGACGGCAGCCTCGCAGATAGTTTCAACGCATGTTTGACTATCATGAGACTCTACTATGAATACTAGTAGTGAAAAAAACAACTTTGCGTCGGTTATAATAGACGAATTTCCCTTAGCCACGCGCTCCCATTATGACAACGGAGGGGGTTTAAAAAATGACGACAGGGGAATATATGAAAAAAAAGAACGCTACTTTTCACATCGGTAGGTGAGTAACGAGACATCAAAGATAACACTTAATTTGTCCGGAATTCTCCTTTAAGTCTTGCTAGTCGCGCTACGAGTTAGAAATGGACATACCAAACGATTATTATACCAAAAGAAAGGAAACGATTATACCAAACTAAACACGTTTTAAAATAGGGGAATCATTTTGGAGGTGCACAGCGCCGGTGGTTCCGGTCATTGGAACCTGATGACGTAAAGTTATTTCCGCTCCGACCGGATCAGAAACCCGAAAACAGTAATAATCCCAGGCTAGTGGCCTTGTGGTTAGAGTGTCCGCCCTGAGATTGGGAGATCGGGGGTCGTTCCCTCGGCCGGGTCATACCAAAGACAATGCCTCCCTGCTTGGCACTCAGCATCAAGGGTTGGATGGGATAAGTCCCTGTGACATACCGGCATCAAGTCCACGGGGGTGCACATGTACATCATGCCACCTCACGCTACAGAAACTGGAGATAGACTCCTACCCTATGGTCCACATGGCTATGCAAGGCTTACTTAAGGACATGCCCAAAATAGGGATGGCAGGTTGAAAGTGTTTTTTTTTTTTAAAACAATGTTACTAACAGGGAACAAAATTAACACCCAACTGTGATAACTGTTACTCTGATAGCCTGCTGCTTTACATTTACCAGGGTAGATTATCAAGCCATTCCCTAGACCACCCAATAGGGGTTTGATTTCAGAGCTTCACTTGATTTCAGAAAAGTCACCTTTTTCAGTCCTCATAAGTTTGCAGGCCTGCCTTTAGTCCACAAAATACTATGCTAATATTCCATACTGATAGTAATTAAAACCATACTATTATACAGTAATATTAAAGGTAGGGTAAGTCATTTTCTTTGGTTAAAATACGTGTTAAATAGCTCTATATTCTCATAGTACTCATTGCTATAGAGTGTTTGTTCAGTAACAGGAGTCTCCATGTCTCTCCAGCTCTTTATTAAACAGAAAATGCATTTTCAGGTCAATTTGATCCAATCAGGATAGAGAACTCAGTCAGGATAGAGATTAAACAAGTGAAATTGGAAGTAATGACACAAAGAAATAAGCAGACAGAATTGGAACTCGAACAGCTGATAAATGGGTACTCTCTCCTGATTAGCTGAAATTTTATCACCTACCTGAAAATGTATTTTCTGTTTATTAAAGAGCTGGAGAAACAGGGAGACCCCTGTGACTGAACAAACAATCTAGCAATGATTACTATCAGAATATAGTGCTTTAGCCTTTTAACAAAAAGCTTTTTGTTTTAACCAAAAAATATCACTTAGCCTACCTTTAACACATGGTAATACACTAAAAAGCGATTCTTTGTATGGCCAGTTGGTCGTTTCTTTAATTTTTACTTTTAATCTACTAGCCACTTTGACTGGTAAGCCAAGGTTTACCAGTTTACCAGATTGATGTAAAGTTACAGGATATTAGATTCTGCATGGCAAGTTCGGCTGACACAACATTGAGAACTTCTAGGCCGACAGTGGATGAAAGTTAAAGTGTGACTCTGTGCAACATGTAACATTTTGGACCACCTCCAAACAGACAAGACCTCACGTCCCCCCTGAGATAACCGCCCCCAAGGGGAGCCTTGACAACCCAGGCACCGAAGGGGCATACATATTCCCAACAACGGGTATAACGGATATGGCATCACCGGAGGGGCATGCGCTCCCCCAGGCATCGGCCTGGTATAAAATAAACAAGCTTTAAATTAACAGTACAGAATCATCAGTTTTTAAGCAATGCCTTCACTGGTTCAGAGTGAGTGGATTTAATCAGTAGAAGTGTGTGTGTGTGTGTGTGTGTGTGTGTGTGTGTGTGTGTGTGTGTGTGTGTGTGTGTGTGTGTGTGTGTGTGTGTGTGTGTGTGTGTGTGTGTGTGTGTGTGTGTGTGTGTGTGTGTTGTGTTGTGTGTTGTGTGACTGTAACAATCTCACCTTTTGTGGTAGATGCAGAGGCACGGCAGTCTGGCTATAGTGTCCCCTTGCTGCAGTTCCTCTAGACAGATCACACATTCACCAGCATCCCTCGCCAACACATCATCTGGGACAACACACAAGCACGCACGCACGCACGCACGCACGCACGCACGCACGCACGCACGCACGCACGCACGCACGCACGCACGCACGCACGCACGCACGCACGCACGCACGCACGCACGCACGCACACACACACACACACACACACACACACACACACACACACACACACACACACACACACACACACACACACAGAGTGTACATTAGAATGCAATGATGGCAATGTCAGAGAGACTTATCCACTTTCACCCTGGCATCACTATTTTGGGCATGTCATTATAGGTGGAACTTTTCAAAAGAGTTGTTTTTGAAATGTTTTGAACTTGAACCCCAGCGTCCCTATTCTGGGGGGAAACATTCGCCAGAAATAGCTGAACTACAAGCTCACAACGTTGTGAGCTTGTAGATCAAAATTCCATGTGGTGGGGAAATGTACAGAAGCTTAATATTCTTCTTAATATTCATTGAATCAGTGGAGTGTTGTGTTCAACTTTTAATCCAATCAATTTGAATTGTTATGCTGTCCATAAAGGTGTTAAAGTGGAACTTATGTCACTGAAAATGCAGCACAGGGACATTCACGCCCCTACACTGACTGTGGTTAGTGGTTATTAAAATAAGAGAATAAGAATTATGAACACACTGGGGACAATGCCAAGCGTTTCTATTATATTATGAAGACATTTAAATTGACCATTATTCCATCTTCCTGCCAGTGACCTGCTTCAGCATTTTCAGTCAGATGTCAGACGTGTACAGTAGATGTAATGGTGAAATCTCCGAAAATGGTTAAGGGTTATAACTGTCATCATTATAAGGTAATTGTTAGCCATAAGGATGGCTGTATCCGTCGCTCTGTCTATCTGTCCTGTCCGTACATGACTTTAGTCTCAAACAGACACCTTGAAAACTAATGGCTGGTTGGCACCTTCACGCCTTGTTAGAGGGATAATGGTGCCCATGGCCCTCTTTCCTCTAGAGCCAACATTTGGCCAAAATGTCCTCTTGCATATAAGATATCTCAAAATCTAATGGCCTGAATGCCATGAAACTTGCTGAAAAGCAATCATGCTCTCTGGAGGAAGAAGCCTTACGATTGAGTAACCCCATTTTATTCATTATTTGTTTATTTGTAATTATCTTTATTTTTAGACTTTCATTAATCCCACAAGGAAATTCAGTTTCAGTTAAGTGTCTTGCTCAGGGACACTTCGACATGGGCAGGCCGGGAGTCGAACCAGTGACCTTTTAAGTTCCAGACGGCTTCTCTACCCAATAAGCTACAGCCACCCCCGTGCCACCCTCAGGCCAAAATGTCAACTTTGCACAAAAAAAAATCCTAATCTAATAGGCAGATTGCAGGACGAACCATACTGATTTTGGTGAGTCACTTTCATCTACACCCAACTTCAAGGTCAATCGATTCAAACCACTTTGGGACGGTTGAGCGTAAGGAGCAGCATGGCCTCTAGGGGCTGATAGTGGGCCTGCCTTTTCATTAATTTAGCAAGCGGCGCCTCCTCTTGTCACTGTCCTAAACATTGTGAAGAATGTTCAGCTTTTTATTAAATAATTCCTTTCATTTGATTGATTTAATATTTTTTATTTCTTACCAAAAAGGTAAATGCAAATAAGATTATAGATCTCAAAGTGGCTGCCGTGACACCAGTCCAGGGGTCCAGTGAATTTACCAATATCACTAACAAAAAATATCAAGTACAAAGTTATCTTCAATAATTTCTAAATGAATTGGATATTCTCCCAAATCTCTTAGCCATCCAGGACAAAAGTCCAAAGACATTGAATATTTTAAGAGATTGAAATCACAAAATGAAAGAGAGTGGACGTATGCTTTCAACTGTGTGCGTTCATTTGAATGTTGTGGTCACCATCATCATCATAATAATAATACTAATAATAATAGTAATAATCATAATTAATTATACAAATAGTTTTGTAGGGCTTATCATACTGTTATTTCAAATGTCAAAGTAGTAAAACATGCCATGAATATAAGGTAACGGTAACCACGTAACTTAGGGGTGCTGTGGATGAAAACAATATAGGGGTGCCCTGAGCCCCAAAAGTGTGAGAACCACTGCCTAATTATATATATATATATATTATCCTTATTTACACAACTCTAAATGTCTAAATTGTAATTGTATTTCAACGGTTCTGGATATGTTTCCGTATGCTTTACAGCTTGGTTTTATTTTTCTCTAAATAATCCTTTAACATTTTTTCTCGCCAATTTCACCCTACTCTTCCCGCCCAACACTACCTGATGACAGGTGCCGCCCCAACCTGCGAGTACGTGCAGTGACAAATATCACCCTCCCTGCCCAGCTCTCCTGCCCCGAACACGGGCCAATTGTGTTCAAAATAGACGCTCGACAAAGCCGGAAGCAGGATTTCGAACCCATCATCATGTCATGGAAACTTAAAACAAAAAAAAACATCACAGAACTTCACAGGTTCTGCAAAGTCTCAGGTTAGGGCACGGTCACACTCGCACTTTTATTTTACCCATGGGGCGGAATCTGCCAATGCTTTGTCAATGCAAATGCGTGAATTCGCAAGAAAGATGCGCAAGACCACGAATCCACCTTTTTCATCCACCTTTGTAAAAATGTAAGTGCGGCGTGACCGTGCCCTTGGAAGGTTCCGGGTTACCCTTCGTAGTGGAAAAGAGTCACACTGTAGGTTTGCACCACCGTCCTCATTGTGAATAAGGTCTAACATGACAAAGGGATTCCTACTACGCTGCAGACAAAGAGCAGAAATGTGGAGCAGATGAGGGGGAGAGGAGGGGAGGAGGGGTAGACAGTGTAAGACGGAGGAAGAGACACAAGACATATGCTCTGACTGCAAATCAGCTTAGTTCGCCAATAAACTCCCATAACCCCCCCCCCTCCTCTCCTTCTGCCTCTCCTCTCACTTTATCCTGCTCCTCCAACGCTCTAGTTCTACACTGTAAAATCCAGAGTGTTCATTTAACCCATTCAATCCGGAAACGCGTCTACAAATGCCTTCTAAATCCGAACAGTTTTCTGAAAACCGTATGTTGCTATAATAATATCGGCGGTTCTCAAACTTTTTTCATGTCAAGGACCCCCAAAATTATATGTATTTGGTCGCGGGCCCCCATCTCTAAATATTTTGTTCAAGGGAACCCCAGAAGCAAAGCATACTCAGGATTTCTACTGTGTACACGCAAAGATCCTTCTCCTCAAAACACTCTCCATCAAATTAGCTCTTCTTTCACACCCCTGATTCACCGCAATGGAATCTAATAAATATTATATCATTAATATTATCACCTCCAACCAAAATGTACTTAAAGCACCAAAAGTTAAAGTACTCATGCACAAATCCTTTTTATTTTTTTGTCACATTTGCGAATGGCTGAATAGTATAGAATTGGGTTTATGTACGGTATTTAAAAAGAAATCAGCGAAGAAACTAGTAACAAAATATTTGCAGTGGAATCAAAAGCACAATATTTGCCTCTGATATGTACAGTAATGTAACAGAAGTATGAAGCATCAAAAAATGAAAATACATAAGTTTACGTAAAAAAATATTCGTAACCACTTAAACCCCAGCATCCGTATTGTGGGGAAAGCTTTGGCTGAAAATAGCGGATCGACACGCTCACAACCCGACACGTTGCGTCACGTTGTGAGCTTGTCGATCGGCTGTCTTCAGCCAAAGCTTTCCCCACAATAACAGAAAACGGAAAATACACTAGTACAGAGCCCTGAGGGACTCTGTTCAACCATATGGGGTTTAAATACAATACTTTAGTAAAGATACTTTGTTACTTTGTATACCACTGCTCTCCATCCACCCTCCCCTCACTCCTTAACTAATTATCTTACTACAATGCTGTATACATCACCAGCAGCAGGCTGGACAGGTGTGCAAAGCATGCTGTCCGTGTGCATGCAATGTGGTGTATTTGGGTCGTGCGCGCGCGTGTGTGTGTGTGTGTGCGTGTGCGTGTGCGTGTGTGTGTGTGTGTGTGTGTGTGTGTGTGTGTGTGTGTGCATGTGTGCGTGTGCGTGTGTGCGTGTGCGTGTGTGTGTGTGTGTGTGTGTGTGTGTGTGCGCGTGTGTGCGTGCATAGTGTGTATACTTGTATTAATATACCTGTGAAGGCAGAAATGCAAGGACAATTTTCAAATGGTTGTTTTATGGTTAAAAATGATTTTTAGACTTGGGCTTACGATTAGTTAAAGATTGAGGTTGGGGTTAAGGTTAGCATTAAACATTTAGAGTTTAGGTTTAGGGGTTTCGGATTCTATTTATGCCTGATTTATACTCGGTTGCGTGTCAGTGTCGTGCGCTGAAGATCTACAAGCTCACAACGAGTCACGTCGCGAGCTTGTATATCGGCTATTTTCGGCTTTAGGGTAGCAAAAAATAATATTGTGCATTCTTAGAATCGCTTTCCAAAAATGTTGATATCCTCACAAGGACAGTAATACAAATGTGTGTGTGTGTGTGTGTGTGTGTGTGTGTGTGTGTGTGTGTGTGTGTGTGTGTGTGTGTGTGTGTGTGTGTGTGTGTGTGTGCGTGTGCGTGTGCGCGTGCGTGTGTGTGTCTCTCTGTCTGTGTGTCTGTGTGTGCCTGCCTACTCTCCGTATACTGTATGTGCCTCTGTGAGTGTGTGGGTGTCCTCAGACAGACAGTACTGCATTTTTACGGCGTGGCTCTGCAGGAGGCTAGCCGTCTGTAAGAAGGTCAGTCAGTGAGTCTGTCTGTGTGCTTGTCCTGCAGCGAATCTCGCAAACCGCTGGACGGATCAACATCAAGTTCCCTGTGCACAACAATCATTTTATTCCCCCCACATTAGGCATATACTTTTTGCAATATTTAAATGTAATGTTTAAGATGGAAGTCAATGGGGCTCTGATCAGGCTGACACCTAGTATAGCAGATCTATACGTCACAGATGACATGACATCATAGAGGACTGGTGTCATATTATAGGCTGGCAGTGGTGGAAAAAGTACTCAGATATTTTACTTAAGTAAAAGTAGCAATACCACAATGTAGAAATACTCTGTTACAAGTAAAAGGCCTGAGTTCAAAAGTATTGGCATCAAAATATACTTAAAGTACCAAAAGTAAAAGTACTAGGATGTTTGAAAATAGCCGATCAAGAACAGATGTACAAAATAGCTAAAGTGGTTCATGTATGTTTCATAATATCATAATTTATATCTGAAAAGTAACTAGTAACTAAAGTTTTCAAATAATTGTAGTGGAGTAAAAGTGCAACATTTGCCTCCGAGCTGTAGTGGAGTAGAGTCCAGCCTGATTTAGCCGATCTGCAAGCTCACAACGCGGTCGCATCTATAACGACATGTTGTGACAGCTAACGATCGTCTATTTCCGGCACAGGACACCATCGTATACCACACAGAGTATAAACAGAGGCATCGGAGGAGTAGGATGTGAGGTGCTCCTGCACCCAGCGCACGTGAGCTAGTGACCACTGGATCTTTTCTAGGGCTTTGACTTTGCATAATGATATTTTAATGCCTGCAACTAAATATAGCCTTCTTAACGCATTCAATCCGGGAACGAACGCACCTCTGTCATTTTTAAGATTTCTTTTGGCTATTTTTGGGAAAATCGTGAAAATGTGTGCAAATCTCTGAATACGCATTTTTTTTAAAGCGAACATTTGTCAAATATTTTGTTCCAGGGACATCCAGAAGCAAAGATTTGAGTTACAAATGTTTGCTTTAAAAATATATGTACATTCAAAGATTTGCACAAAATATTCAAGATTTTTCAGAAAATAGCAGATCTACAATCTGCTATTTTTGAATAGCCCAAAGTATAAAATAATGGTTATATAGCTCAAATCTAAAAATGATACAGATGCGATTCCCGGATTGAATAGGTTAAGAGACAGAGAGAGGGGTTATAGGGGCCACACACAGACACAGAGAGTAAAAGAGAGAGAGAGAGAGAGAGAGAGACAGACAGCAGCGGAGTGGGCATACATACACAGGAAAGCCAGAGAGCGTGTGCGAGGAAGAGAGCGCAAGAGAGAGAGAGAGAGAGAGAGAGAGAGAGAGAGAGAGAGAGAGAGAGAGAGAGAGAGAGGTGAGTGCAGTACAGTTTGGCTTTCTTGCGGCTCGGGGTCATTGCAGGACGCACAAAGGGAGAGAGAAACAGGGAAGTGAGCCATGATTCAGAGAGGCAAAGCTGAAGCTCCTTTAACTCATAATTGATGCGAAGGCGTCGAATGCCAAACGACCGTTGGCAAGACGGCGAAATGCAGAGGGGAAGCGCGGCTGAAAGTCAAGAGGGAGAGAGAGAGAACGCAGAAGGAAGAGAGGTGATGATGCTCTAGATACCCTTCAGCGGTTGGTTCTCAAAGTGGGGTCCGGGGCCCCGCCAGGGGTCCTTTAAGGGGGTTCCCCCAACAAAATGAGTTAATATAGCCTCAAAATCGGCTATTTTTGAAAAGCCAACATATAAATGGATAAAGTGGTTAAAATGATTGTGATGCTATATTAACTACTTTTGCTGGGGACCTCCTGGAACCCCCTCAAGGACCCCCTGGGGGTCCGCAGACCCCACTTTGAAAACCAATGTCCTACCCAACACCAAGGTCTATATTTCTCAATGGAAGAGTATAGGGAGACCACCTCCAACCACTGCAGGAGGTGGATCCAAATGGATCAACCCTGAGGACTTAAATGTGTGTGAAGTTTGCAAAACCAGAATATGAGGACCAAATGCCTCCATCCATTCATCTATCCATCTACAAACAGTATCTCTCCTGACAGATTGGCATTATTCGTACCCATCTCTTGGGGAACATTATACAAAGGTGGGACTTGTTAGTAAATGCTATGTGCTTTATTCACACCTCTTGCCACGTTGGCTGGCTGACAACATGTGGTGGTACAGTAGGGAAGCATCTCCTCACTGTTTAACCCTGTGATCGCAGCCTCAAAGAGAAGCCTTCAGCAGACACAAAACCATCAAAACGCACATTTAACACCAACCATGTCACTCTTTTGTTCTGTTCTTCTTTGCATTGCTGGAATGAAATTCTTCTGAAGATTCTTTCTCTATTATAAGGTTGAATGCACTTGCATCACTGTTACTGTTTTGTTGTGATGGTGTTTTTTTCCCGCAGATGCACGCACACACATACACATTTTCTTGGTCCTTACAAGAGAAATGATTCTTGGGGTTAGGATTAGACAGTAAGAGCTTTGGTTTAAAGGTTGGGGCTAGAGTTATGCCTGATTGATACTTAAGTGTCATGCACTGAAAACTGCTGATCTATAAGCACACATCGCAGCACAGCGCAATACGTTGTGAGCTTGTAGATCTGCTATTTTTGGCTTTAGGGTTAAAAAGTGAAGTTAAAATTGGATTTACAAAATTGACGTCCTAAAATGCTGATGCCCTCACAAGTACAAATGTGTGTGTGTGTGTGTGTGTGTGTGTGTGTGTGTGTGTGTGTGTGTGTGTGTGTGTGTGTGTGTGTGTGTGTGTGTGTGTGCGTGTGTGTGTGTGTGTGCGTGTGTGTGTGTGTGTGTGTGTGTGTGTGTGTGTGTGTGTGTGTGTGTGTCTGTCTGTGTGTGCGCGCGTGCATGCGTGCGTGTGTGTGTGCGCCAGTCGCACTCAGAGAAGATGTGTGACAGTTAGTGGGCCCAGGTGATTGACAATAGACCTCTAAGCATCCTGGGAAATAAGATAAGCTGCTGCTCTGTCCCTGTGTGTGTGGGCCTACAAAAAAGGAATGGAGAATGGAAAAAGACAGAGACACAGACAGAGACACAAAGAAAGAAAGCGAGAGAGCGACAGATAGAGAGAGAGAAAGAGAGGAAAAGGCGAGCAAGACGGACAGTGTAACGGATGGAGAGAGAGATGAATGGGCGGAAAGGAAAAGAGAATGAAAGGAGAGAGAAAGAGCACACACAACATAGTAGCGAGACTCTCTCCGACACACGTCCAAGCAGACGAATGACGGCTTTATGCTTCTTCATGCTTCTTTGCACTGTGAGCCTGTAGATCGGCTATTTCCGACCACGTGACACCGGCCGCGCAACAACGTATTAACCCTTCAAGACCGGGAAAGCATCATTTGTGTCATTTTTAAGATTTCTTTGACTATTAAAAAATAGCAGATTTTTTTAAAGAAAACATTTGTAACTCAAATCTTTGCTTCTGGGGATTCTACAATTGTCTTCTAAATATGTTGCTATAATATAAGTGGTTCTCAAACTTTTTTCATGTCAAGGACCCCCAAAATAATATGTATTTGGCTGCGGACCCCCATCTCAAAATATTTTGGGCCCCCCCCCCCAGAAGCAAAGATTTAAAATGAATGTTAAAGAGTTTAAAATGTTCTCTTTAAAATATATATATTCAAAGATTTGCACAAGTTTTCACGATTTTTCAAAAATAGCAGATCTACAAGCTCATAGCACTCGGTGACGCGCTATGAGCTTGTATATCTGCAATTTTTTAATAGCCCAAGAAATCTAAAATGACAGAGATGCGTTCCCGGATTGAATGGGTTAAAACCAGACTTTAAAGATAGACATAAAGGAGAGAAAAAGTGGAAGCAGGAGACGGCAAGAGACAGCACAGGAGGGGTGAACGGAGACAGAGGGAGAGTAATTTTCCAGGAATAAAGAGTGACAGAACAGCCAGAGTCGGACTCTCTCCTTTTAGCCTCTCTCCTCTCTTGTGTTATCAGCCATCAGGGTATTCCATCACTCCACATCCCATCTTCCCTGAGACAGCTTCACTCTCCAATCTGCCTCCATCATTCAATCTTTTACAACAGCCTTGATTCAGCTCCAGGGGTGGAACTTGTTTTATTTTTTTATTTTTTATTTTTTTGCACAGTAAAGTCCTTTGTGCATTTAAGGTGGCATACTGTAAAGTGATATTTTCTTTGCTAAAATGAGTGTCAAATACAGTAGCTCTGTATTCTGATAGCAATCATTGCTGCATAGTGTTTGTTCAGTAACAGGCGTCTCCCCATCTCTCCCACACCCTTTAGTAAAGGGGAAATACATTATGAGGCCAGGATACCATGAGCAGACAAAATTGGAACTGGAACACTGTCAAATTGAAGCTGATAAAAGATCTTTGAGGAGTTCTCTATCCTGATTGGATAAAATTGATATCCTGAGCTTAGGTATTTTCTGTTTACTGCAGAGCTGGAATATAAAGCTTTGACTTTTTAGCAAAAAAAGAAAAATGAGTTAACACTATAAGGAATTAACTGTATGTGGGACCTTGTTAACAGCTACTTATATTACTCATGTGACAATATGAGTATACTGCATTCATATTTGTCCAGTTTTAACTTCCATTTAATACATTCTGGCCAATGGTGGTGAATTGACACTAGTCTTAATTAAGACATATTAGTCACTGCAGCTGCTGAATAAGTACGTACAAATCTATCTTTGCTTAAGTCATCTCTTGCTCATTTTCTCCACTAAAGACCAAAGTTTTGTGTGGTTGTTATTTTTACGTTATTGCTTTTCTTTCACATGCTAATGCTCTAGTAATTAAGGGTTCAACCCTGAAGGGCTATAACCCTATTGTTTTTGTGCTAATTCCTCTTCTTCTCCCTCTGCTGCATTTTGTGAATTCCCATGAGATAGTAAATGGTAGAGACATGAACATTTCACCAACGATTGAAAGTTGTGTGCATGAATCATAATGAGTCCAATTTAAACAAAGTTTTCAACACACATCCATCTATTCTCACTCTACAAATTTGCCTAGAACTAGTAAAGTCCGTCTACTACATTTTATGCAATTTTGACTTGTGTCTTTCCGATCATCATAAAACCTGGTAGCTATCTGTAATATAAGTGTCAGAAACTGTCAAAGGTCTAGAACCCTTGCAGGTTTTAAGTTCTAACAGTCCGTGTTGAACCCCTGAATCGCTACTTTGCAGCTATATTTTCTATACTTATTTTAGAAATATTAACACCTCTCTCTTAAGGGCCCTTAATACATGTGTGCATGTGTGCATGTGTGCATGTGCGCACACACGCACGCGCCTTTAGGGCCCGGTGCAGACACTGCCAGAAGGCTGTCAGTGAAGCTAGTAACTGTCACACTGTCTCCCAGAGTTCCCGGGGGCAATGGTCAGACATCGCTACTGTCAATCCAGGTAACCATGCAAGAACTAGAAGTTTAACATTTTGCAGTAGCTTGGGAGTCCTCAGCGATTGGTTCATCCCTTAAACAATTACAAGATAAATCACCGAATTTGGTGTAACACTGAACTCCGAGATTAATGATTGTCTATTTCAGTACTAGACTGTGGGTTTTTGAATAGCCTGCCACTAAGCCTGAATTTCCATTTAATTTCATGTTATTATTCCTGGTCTTTTCAAAACCGCTTCAATAGCAACATCATGATATGTTACAGCCACCATACCATTGTTGTTTCGCACTGTTTACTTCCATCATCACATTCAAAGGATGCCGATCGGCCCGGTTTGAATTCCAACTGAGAAATCACACTGGACGACAGTGAAACCAGACCCTCAGCTCGCAACACAGAACCTTTATTTTTGGGGGGCTTTTTTTAGCCTTTATTTGACAGTACAGTGGAGAGAGACAGGAAACACGTTGAGAGAATTGGGGAGTGACATGCTCAACACCCTCACTCTAGCTTTTTGAACGTTTTTGGGACATTGTACGCAAAACCAAAGCTGACATTCTTGCACTTTCCATCAATAATGGGGTATTTTATTATTATTTTTACGATTAATGTATCCCCTACAACCAAGTTGGCACTTCTTTGCTGGCATATGACTTTACGTTTTTTGTATTATATTTTGATACAATTTTGCATTGCATGTACGTTGTCAATTTGATCATCTTATTTTACTATGTTTACTAAGTTTCTAAGTAGCATTAATTAAAGTAGATTTCTCCCTAGGGTAGCTTTGGTGTACTTCATCATCTTCCACAGTGAAGTAATTGGTACCTTGCAAAGCTATGCTTTCAAAGTAGCTTCCCCAACACTGGTTGCAGATCACAGAAGACTGGGTGTCTTTTATAATGCTGTTTTAATCTTTAATGACAATTCTCCCATACAGTGTAAAATGGATGACCTTTGGATCTCAATAACGTTTAAGATGGAAGATGTTCTACAGTGCCACATATGAATCTGAACAAGGACCTTGCACAACAAAACTCAAACCTTAACTTAGCTTAAAAACTGGAATAAGCTGGAATAAATGTTTTATATCAAAATATATCTCAACATTTCTAGGATTTTCAAGTGATCTGTATGATCCCAACCCACACAATGAAATAAGAAATCCTTTCTCAAACCCAGTGGATTCACTGGGGTCCAGCTGAGTGATATTTATGCTCACATAAATGTCACATTCTCCTACATTTGCATGATAATCTGTCTGCATGAATTAAAGGTTATGAACTGTACCATTTGATAGTATGTAACTTGTCTTCTCTCTATAATGCAGGTACTGCCAGGGCAGCACCTTACATAGAGGTAGTGTTAAAAACATGACCCACTCTAGAAATGTGTTAGCGAGAGGAAGAGAGAGTGAGACAGATGATGGATGGAAAGAGAGGCTAATTTATACTCCGTGACTCAATGAAAATATGCTTATTTTTCTGAGACAGAAGTATAAATTAGGCATCAGAATGGTATACAGAGTAGTACACAGACAATTAAAAAAAAGTGGTTCTCAAATAACCAGGTCCCTAATCACCCCCACACCCAATTAAAATTGAGGCTATGTTTGAGGCTGTGTTGCTTATATAATTTAGAAAACATCTAATTGAATGCCAAATAACAGATTTTATATCAAACTGGACTCGATAAAAAAAAGGAAACGAACAATATTCAGTTACTGCATTGTCTATTTATTTCTCGCTTCAAATATTTTCAAAAACTTTCTTGAGAGCAATGTTTAGCTGTAAACGACACCATGTGTTTGTTTACGTAGCTGCCATGTTGGGTATGGCAAATCAAGCAGTGCAGATTGATATGAGCAGGTGCTCTGAGCCTTTGATTAGACAGTTATTGAGTTCAGCTGGTCATTATTCAAAAAATAACACACAGCTGAATTCAGTGATTGACCAATCAGAATCAAGCTTTCAACCAAGCCATGTAATAATTAGTCTTAAACAACTGCTAGGATTATAAATTGGACATTAGGTCTCCTTATTGATCACAAAGAGCAATCAAAAAGTGATCATTTGTATGCAGGTACCAAACAACTTACTTTACTTATGCCTTACAGCTTACACCCCTACTGGGGAATAGAGTTCTCGGTCACTGGCGTTATTTCTCTCTGCAACCAGGTGTATCCCAGTCTCTTGGTGTCTGCCTGGATATCCCGCCACCAGGTGCTTTTTGGCTGGCCTCTGTTTCTCTTGCCTTCAGGGTTCCAAGTCAGAGCCTGTCTGGTGGTGTTTGACACTGGTTTGCACAGTGTGTGCCCAATCCATCTCCATCTTCTTCGTCCAATTTCGTCTGCTGCTGGGAGTTGTTTTGTCTTCATCCTCAGATCATTAATGCTGATCTTGTCCGGCCAGTGTATTTTCAGGATTCTTCTGAGACATTTGTTGATAAAGGTTTGCACTTTATTTATTGTGGTCTTTGTCATTCTCCATGTCTCTGCCCGGGCCATAACACAGGACTGATTTTATGTTGGCGTTGAAGATTCAAATTTTTGTTGTTTGCTGTATCTCTCTAGAGCGCCAGATGTTCTTGAGTAGTAGAAATGCTGTCCTTGCCTTGCCTATCCATGCTTTTACATCCGCATCCACCACCCTGACTGTTGATGATACTCCCCAAGGTGAAGGACTCTACCTCTTCTAGTATGATTGGTTCTGCACTGGTTGTATTTATCCTCATGGTTTTTGTATTTCCCTTATGGATGTAAAGTCCTACTTGTGAGGAAGTCTCTGACCAAAAAAAGTGTTTTGATCTTGCATCTAAAAATGACTATTTGACAGTAGTGCCAGGTCGTATAGCTGTGTCCATAATGTCCACTGGATTCCATTCTTTCTTTGTTCTGTTGTTGTTTTCATAATCCAGTCAATGACTAGTAAAAACAAGAATTGGGGTAATAGACAATCCTGTCTGATCCCGGTGTTGATCTCAAACTGGTTTGTGAGCAACAATAACAACAATAACAATAAAAGACAAGTTGTTATTAATAATGGAGTGTGACATATTGTATCATTAATACATGAAGTGAATAAATAAAATGGTCCCCTTAAGTTGTTGGGTATGGTGGTATTTGTCACTGTACATTTGCACATACATTAAATTTGTCCTCTGCATTTAACCCATCCTAACTATTAGGAGCAGTAGAGATGTGCCATTAATACGACACCTGGGGAGCAGTTTGGAGGTAATTGTCTTGCTCAGGGACACTTCAACACATAGACTGGGCGACCTTCTCATTACCAAACCGTCTAAAAACTCAGCTATATCTGCCCTCGTTGCGATTTTGTTGACCATTGTGTATTTAGTTTTTATTGTCAGCAGGCTGATGTACGGTAAAGACCAGAACTTTAAATTCACAACACCATGCAACAAGGCCCAAGGGTTGCTAGGAGATGTCAATCAAAATGGCCTCGAGAGGAGGCTTGGAGCTTCCTGTCATAGACCATTTAAAGGAAAATGTAATTTGTGGCACGTTTGAGCAATACAAACACAAAGTATTTGGGAATGCTGAATCTCCTCAGGTTTGCTTTGTGGCTATAGGTGACATGTAGGACTCGACCTATCCATTGTTTTCTTACAGATTATTTTACTAATCATTTTTCGATTAAAGGAGTAGTTCACCCCAAAAATGACTTCGTTTCTATCAATTACCCACCCCATGAAGCATTGAATTCATGGATATATTTTAGTTTTTGTCGCATTACTAAGCCACACATTTTATGACCGGGTGTATTTCCGGTAGGAGACACAAAGAGTCAACTGTGTGTCTTCTACCGGTTACATTAGCATCTTTCCGCTGGTCATCAAACTATTGGCATAGGAATGCAACAAAAACAAAAATAAATCCATGAATCCAAGGCTTCATGGGGTGACTAATCAATAGAAAAAAAGTATTTTTGGGGGTGAACTATCCCTTTAAAGGTGCTGTATGTGATGGCTGTTTTGTTAAAAAGTTAAAGACATAATGTGTAATAAATAATTTATACATATTCTACACTGCCATCATTCCTCTCATTTACATTTATTCTCATGATGTTTTGGAAGGCAGACTGACAAGACAGCAGACATCAAGAAAACAGGCCTGCATCCACTTCCGAATATTCATTAGAATATCTGCACATTGGAAATAAATACCCACCCAACACACTTAATAAATATAGTTGCCTGCCTGTGTATGTTCATTGTAACGTGTGTGTGTGTGTGTGTGTGTGTGTGTGTGTGTGTGTGTGTGTGTGTGTGTGTGTGTGTGTGTGTGTGTGTGTGTGTGTGTGTGCGTGTGCTTGTGCGTGTGTGCGCGTGTGCGTGTGCGTGTGCGTGTGTGTGTGTGTGTGTGTGTGCGTGTGTGTGTACGTGGTGCCGTAAGTGCGTGGGTGCATGCGTGCTTTCTTGTGTGCGTCAATGGTCACAATCAAGGTCAGGCTTAAAATGTCACAATTGGTCATATCTCAATAACACAGAAATTTAGAACAAGGTACGTATATAGACACAGGAAGAGGTGTTTCTCACCATTGTAGGAGAGGCGGGGCTTGCTTAGACACATGATGAAGTGAACTTCCATTTCATTGGATGCCACAGACTTGGAGCAGACAGGACACTTAAATCCTAGGAAGAAGAGCAGAGAACACAGAACAGATCAGGCCAAGCTAACAGTGGAAAGGCAGTGAAGTACTCACTGCTAATCACGGCAGTGTCGCGGCCAATAAGAGCGGGTCTTCACTGAATCATCATGTGTAAAGAAAACGCTGCTACCATATGGTACTTTTCACTAACTCATGGAGTTAATATGAAGGCTGAATAATATGTCGCGACTCGCGAAAGTAGGCTACTCTACAACAGGGGTTCCTAAACCTTTCCATGCCAAGGACACCCAAATAGCCATAGCCCCTGGCTGCAGCCCCCCTACTGCAAAATGGCTTTAAAAAAAAGCAGAAAGAGCAAATTGTCAGTGTCAACAGGAAATATGTGTATGTATATATATATATATATATATATATATATATAATATATATATATATATATATATATATATATATATATATATATATATATATATATATATTTCCTCTGGGACATTTTATATATTCAAGCAGCGCATAAGGTTAGATAGGTACAAATATAAATAATATAATCACCGGATTGGATCATAAATACCTAGATATCGTACAAACAAATGTACGATATATATATATATATAAATGAATATATATATATATATATATATATATATATATATATATATATATATATATATATATATATATATATATATATATATATATATATATATATATTCATTTAATCTTTCCCTCTCCAACAGGCCCCACTTAAAAATCACTGCTCTACTACACTAAATCAGTTATCTCCATGCTGATTACTGTCCTGTGACTATACCTAGATATCGTTGTTTGTACTGTAGGACTCCATCCAATCACAAAGATCAGACATTGTGGCTTCCAAACCAAACGTAAGTGTATCTCTTGCGTGATATTCTCTTTTTTCTATCATTCATTATCTTTGACACTTTGACCCTGTCAATCATACAATCTCCCTCTCTTTCTCTTTGCTGTTTGAAAACATTTCAGTTGTCCCCTCCTGTGCTGTTCGGTTGGGGCCCATTAGCCCTAACTAACTGTATTAGTTTAGCACATAATAGCTAATTGGATCGACCGCTGGGCCACATGAGTTGAGTTTACATCACACTGCTGAAAACAGACATTGTGTCAGATAATACCAGTCAAACCAGCAGCAATCCTCGGCTTTATCCAACATTTGTAGTGCATCAGATTGGCCCCATTGACTGCCACGCACTTACATTTTACCAATGTTTGTTATGAGCGAGCCAAGCCATGCATTTCAATGTTATCTTGCAAAGAGACAGGTAAATAACACGGCGACATTTAGCGGGGGAAATAACATTGCAATCCTCAAATGCATTAACCACTTAAGCACAGTTTTTTACATTTGTCTTACGAAAATACTGAACATAGACGTTCTTGAAATATTTTCACCTATAAAGACATACCAAAACAGAGACACCAGGTTGAAAGGGGTTCACTATGCAATATTGGCTTTATTATTAAATCATGCCAGATGGTCTCTCTGTGATTGCAACACCCAATTTCTTCTTAACTAGGGTGTGAAAAGATGGGATCATGATTTGAAGGGATAAACAGAGAGGCAGACAGACAGGGGCTGACAACGAGACAAGTGGGTATAGCAAGATAAATCGTTTCATTATTAGACTGATACACAGATGGACAGATAGAAAGATATACTGTTCATGTACACAGTCAGATACAGTACATATAACCACACATCTAGGGATGCAACAGTTAATCAGAATAATCAATTTAATCGATTATAAGAAATAGTCAATATTAGAAATACCGAATATAGTTGATATACAAGCTCACAACGCGTTGCATCGGGATGACCGTGAGCTTGTAGATATGCTATTTTTCGTTTGATATACTGATACCAAAATGTACGACAAAGTATAAAATATGGCTTAGGTGGTTAATCAGACTAATTGATTTAGTCAATTATACAATACAGTATATAATTTTTTTAAATCACGTTGATTCATTGATATATATATTTTTTTAATTATCCAAAAACACACTTTGAAAAACTAATCAATAGAATAATCGTCAAGACAATAATCAATATTTGCAGCCCTATATAACCATACATCAACTCTGGCTTTTTCTCTCTCATGAACACACAGTCACAGACACACATAATATCACCACCACCACCACCACCCAGCCCCCCACCCCCCCCATGGCAGCTGACCCACTTTTCCCCTGGCTGCTATTTTCAGATACTCCATAGGGATATACAGAGGGAGAGATAGAGGAAATGAGTGAAAAAGAGGTGCAGAAGAAAGGTGAAAGAGTTCAGGCATTCTAGGAGAGACGGAGGGTTATCATACTGCACGTGGGTCCAGTAGGGGACATGATGTGTGTTTGAATGTGTCAACGTGTGTGTGTGTTCTGTAACTTTGTTTTGTGCGTGTTTGTCAACTGAACTCACCGAGCACCACAAAAATTCCTCTGGGACATTTTATATATTCAAGCGGCGCATAAGGTTAGATAGGTACAAAAATAAATCACCGGATTGGATCATAAATTAATTAAAGTGGTACTGTATGTGTGTATGTGAGAGAGAGAGAGAGAGAGAGAGAGAGCGAGAGAGAGAGAGAGAGAGAGAGAGAGAGAGATGGCATGCAAGGAGTAACATACTCAAGGGGATCTGGTTTATGCTAAACTGGCACTTTTCGCTTGACTCTGATTTCTTCTCTCAACTCTGAGTTACTGTCTTCAAGTCAAATGTGTTTCTTAAGCAACCTGCCTGGTTAAATTACTGTAAATGTGCACATTGTGCATATTTCTGTGTGTGACATGTGTGCAGTTTCAGAGTGATGTTTCGCGACCATGCTCTTCTTAGCATGGGCTCAAAATGTCACTCTGTAACTACAAAATTAAAAATAACTGACAAAGGCTCGACCTTTTATTTGATCTCAGTTCACTTTGGGGCCAGCACCTGCCTTCAAGGGGTTGGATGTGTGCTACTAGTCTTTGATCTTGGATGTCTTAATATCTACATCACATATTTACTACTTGTATGCACACTCTCTCTCTCTCACACACACACACGAGTCCAACATTTAATAATCAATATTACCAGTGTTGGGCAAGCTTTAAGCTTTCTAGCTAAGCTACAAGTTAAAAAGGTTACTGAGCTACACTAAAAGCTCTTTCAAAATAAGTTGCTAGCTACAATGCATGTTACTTAGTAAAAGTAGCTGAAGCTACTTTGAACTTAATGCAGTTGGTCACCTAATGTGGCTAAGGAGGACATTGAGTAATTGACTAAATATAAAAGCTACAAATAGTGGAGATAAAGAATTCTCTCTTGGTGTGTTGGGCAAACAGCACTCAAAACTCATCTTTTTGATTGTAGTGGTATTGTAGTGTTTGCTCTAGAATGTCACAAATAAATAAATCCATATAACACACAATTACAAACATTAAAACCTATAGAAAGAATACAGCTTACATAAATATAAGCCAACAACAACCATTATAAAAGTTATATTTTATTTAAATAATGTATACACTATACAGTAATCTTCTACAAGTGTGACAGAACAAAATTGTAGAATGACAGAATTACTCCAAGAATGAGAGAAACGGCAGGCTGAACATTTTCTTTAATTTCAGTTTAATTAAATTTCAGTACAGCACAATACAACTTTATCTCTCCCCTGTGTCATGATTAGAAGGGGAATAGCAAGGCTACATACACTCAGAGTAAATGGTATCACACAGCACTATTACCGCTAAGGGCACTGAGGTCATTTTCTATAATACATAGCAACTGAACTCACTTAGCATTTTTGCAGTGCAACTCTCACTAAACCATTTTTATTATAGCACATAAATATGTGAGGAAGGGATTGTCACTGCCCAAAGGTGACGCATGCTCTGTGACGCAAAGGTCGCTGGTTTTCAACCCCAGGGAGGCAAATAAAATAAACAGGATTACAATGACAACCAAAATACAA
>NC_137610.1:39304630-39309630 GCF_963280865.1 Gymnoscopelus braueri | reverse complement strand
ATGGCAATAAAGTAATGGCAATCTGGAACTTTTTTTCTGTGAACAAAACATAATTTTGTCCCATCTGTATGGTAGAGCAGTGGTTCCCAAACACAGGGTCGGAACCCATTTGTGTGGCCGTGGTGGACCCATTTTTATGGGTCATGGGTAAATATATCTTTTTTCGTTTACTATTAAATAAAAATACAAATACAAAAAATATATATATATATTATATATTTGAATTTTCTGAAATTTAAAATGAATTTCAAATATTTTTCAAGAGAATTTCATACATAGAAATTCCATATATAAAAAGCAGATCTACAAGCTCACAACGCATCACTCCGCGACACGTTGTGAGCTTGTAGATCGTCTATTTTCACTAGATTGGGTCCCGGGGAAATTTCTCTTTTGGGTCTTGAGCTAACAAGTTTGGGAACCACTGTGGTAGAGTATGTTAATGCAATAAAACAGCAGTGGTTGGAGGTGGTTTCCCTGCTCTTCTATTGAGATATGTGTTCGTAGGAACACTACATGGTTGACGAGTGGTACTGCCTGAAGCTCAAAGCGTGATATCTCCCGGGCCCAGGCAGGCAGGGGCAGGTTCCGTCTCACTGGTACAAATGTAGCCTCCCGGGAAGAGCATACATTTGATGGATTGCAGCTTTAACTACTGAACCACTACGCAAACATATGAATGTAGTTGAACTACCAGCAAGCTACCAAAAACAAATAGTTAAACTCATTAAATATAATTCAATTTGATTTAATTTAATTACTACTTTAATTACTCCCGACACTGGTTGTGTGGCAGACAAGCTGGGGAAAGATTCAGCTCCAGATGCACTAACACACACACACACACACACACACACACACACACACACACACACACACACACACACACACACACACACACACACACACACACACACACACACACACACACACACACACACAAACGTGCGCGCGTGTACGGTATACACAAAAATGGACATGCACAGCCTCTCCAGTCAGGCTGAAGACAGAGATTGTACCACAAAGCTACTCTGGGGTTTAGCTCTGTAACATGGCACACATTTAACACACACAGGCACTCCAGGCAGGCGGTGTCACGCAGACTGATTTGAGAGAGAGAGAGAGAGAGAGAGAGAGGGCTGTCACCGTTAAAGGGGAAGTTCACCCCAATGACTTTTTACCAGCTTGCAAAGCTGGTCTATATTCAGTCACTGAAACTAGTCGTCAGTCAACTAGTCGTCTTACTTTTTCCTCATTGGCGGTCCCTTAAGCTAGTGGGGAGTCCGCAATGTCTTCCCATACTCTGAACGCCGGTGTTGCGTCAACACTGCACTGCAACTGAATCAGTCAGCGCAACACGTTCACCAGAACGTCCTCTCAAAGCTATGGCATCACAACTGCCGACGGACGTTCTCTCTTCTCTGCAGAGCGCTCCTTCCGTTCTAATGACAGCGACTGGAGGTGGGGTTTGGAGGACAACTGCTTCGAGAATCGCCATTATTGTTTACACACAACAGAAACCAAGGAGTATTTATTTCAAGAGGGGGCGATCATATTAAACATCCTAAGCCTCCTTCCTCCACACTGGGAGGAAAACAGCATCTTAAAGTTTTATGGAATCCGTGAGTGCTGTGACCACTTTTCCATTACATCTATCAGTGTGACGTTGTCTGATAAGGCTATTTAGAAAGTCTATTTGATTGATGAATGGCCCAAACAACACAGTTTACCGAGACCACCCCTCCACCATATGATGACGTTGTCAGCGCTCTGTAAGATACAATAGCCTATAGTTAAATTATGATTATTAGAAACTCAGGTCAAGATTATATTACATAAATAGATTAATAAGAATGAAATTCGCTGTCTCTGAAACATCTTAAAATGTTATTTAAAACTGCAGTTTTTATTACAAGCCTAGTTGTAAGTTATTTTGGTTTATGTTTAGCCTACAGCTTTACATGTGAAAGGCACCTTAATTTCAATCTTGAGTTTAATAAATATATTTTTGGTAATGTTTAGTAAGAGTCGATGAAGCTTTTAAAGGTTTTTTAGCTTGCCGCAAACTGGTATATATGACCAAGTGTTATTTCTTGTTTTCTATCAATTACTCACTCCATGATACCTTGAATTCATGCAGATGTTTTTGTTTTTGTCACATTCCTGATCCAATAGTCCAATATTTGATGAATTGACAAGCAAAACTAAATATAAAACATTCGCTTATAACCTAGACAGTAGCAGTCCTTCCAGTGATTACACTGAGAGTTGTTTTGGAGTTTATACATTATTTTTAATATAGTTTACTATTTAGTACAAGCTTGCAGGTCTGCTATTTTTCCCGCGCGACACCGTAGTGCGACGAAGAATAAACTAGAAAAAGTGCTCCTCGGAGCACAGGTCTTCGCCAGGTCAGGTTGGTTATTGTGGGCCAGCAATGTTCGGAATGCATAGGCCTCCTGGTGGCGCTAAAACAGGCAGGTGTAACCTTTCCCGGCAATCGGAGGCTGCGTTCATGATTTGAGGCATTTTGTTCAAAGCAAACCACTCCTGCAAACTTTAGATGCATATCTTAACCAATCAGGGCGGAATATGAAAAATCAGACAGATCTGTCTTGATCACATGACTATAGAGATCATGTGTACCGATGTGTGTGATGTTTGGACAAGTTATATCATTTTTATTTTGTTGCAAAAATCGGCCTCCTGGTGGCGCTATAACAGGCCGATGTGAAAAATTTGGGGCAGAGGTTCTGCCCTGGCATCCAGGGAGTGTGTGTTTCACGTAGATCGGGCCAACGGTTCCAGAGACTAGCTGTTCACAGATAGACACACGGACGGATGGATGGACGGACAGGTTGCAAAACATAGTCTCGGCCACGCCTTCGGCTGGTGGAGACAATTAGGCTTGATACTGATGGAAAGACTGTAGCCCAATGTATGCTCCGTCGTACGATGGTGTCGCTCTACGAAAATAGCTGACCTACAAGCTCACAACACGTCAAGGATGCGACTTTGTCATACAACGATTTGTACTTCCTCGTTCGACAAGTACGTATAAATTGGACTTGTGAGCAACTCTAATTGTGCTGACTGTCACACCCGGGGCTGTGACCTTTGATAACCACTAAGGAAATATACAGTACTTAATGTACACACAAATTGCAACTGTAAGAAACCCAGGTGAAAACAAGCCACTCACACACACACAAACAAACAGCAGGAACGAGTAGATAAGGAAGATGCAAATGGGAGAAAATACATAATTGTAGCTACATTAAATGTCTGTCCATAACAACTAATACAACTAATACACTGTGTCTGTATCTGTGCGACACAGATACACCACACAGTCTTTCACATGCACACACACAGGCACGCACGTACGCACACACACAGGTTTGTATTACAATACTTGTGAGGACTTAAACATTTAAGGACAGCATTGAAATAGATTGTGGGCGTTGTGAGCTTGTTGATCAGCTATTTTACAGAGTGTGACATCGCCGCACAACTAAGTATAAAGTGGGATAGGAACAACTCTATCCCTGTTTTTTATATGGACCTATTTCTCAAATTCCACTATACTTGTGCTTGTGAGGACATTTGGTCCTCACAAGTATAATAATACAAGTACACACACACACACACACACACACGCGCACACACACACACACACACACACACACACACACACACACACACACACACACACACACACACACACACACACACACACACACACACACACACACACACACACACACACACACACACACACACACACACACACACACACACACACACACACACACACACACACACACACACACACACACACAGCATATTCTGCTGACCGATCCCCAGGCACCGGCCTACCACCGCTATGACCATAAACGGGAACCCAGGATGCCGTTGGTTTGATTACATCACAACTTACACTCCTAACGCAAACTCCCTCTCTCTTCTCTCTCTCTGTCTCTGTCTCTCTCGCTCTCTTTCTCCTCTCAACAACTCTCTTTACCTTACCGGAAAGAGCAGCAGTTTCCATGGGAACAGAACAGAACAGAACGGAGAGAAAGAGAGATGGAGACCAAAAGAGGGAGATTTAGAGGAGGAGCGGGGGATGAAAAGTTGGGGGAGGAGAGAGGAGGGATGAAGCTCGGGGAGAGAGAGAGAGAGAGAGAGAGAGAGAGAGAGAGAGAGAGAGAGAGAGAGAAGCAGATGAAATTTATTTGGTACTTGTGACCTTAGATGCAGGCAGGTGAAACCGAGGGCAGTACATGGGAGAGGGGTCTGCTGTGAGGGGGAGACAGAGTTATTATACCTAGACTGCATCATACGACGAAGTATAAATTAGGCTTTAGAGAGACATAAAGGTAGAAAAAAACACATTGAAATCGGGCCACTGTGCCGACAGATATGCTCCGTACTAGTGACACTGAGGGTTAAATGATCATGTTTTAGCTAGACAGTCCCTGAATGCCCAGCCAACCCCTCAGAGCCTCGGTTTCCTCCAGATAATTCAATGGGCCTCAGTCGACTGGGTAAACAAGATGGTGAATAACACACTAAGTCCTGAGTGTTCGTTTAACTGAGAGTGTCCACATGGAAACAAATGGACCCATTTGGTTCCATGTGTACACTCTCTGAGTCAAATGAACCCTCGGGATGTTATTGTGTAATCTGCCTGGCGAAGGACCAGAAGGGATAAAAGTATCTGCTGTAACATGCAGTTAATCACTACAGCATGTGATGATGGGTTATTTATTACAGCAGTTCACACAAATTGATATAAAAAGCATTTGAATGACAACACATACTGTACATAATATATTGAACAGTAAAAATCACTGCTTGATATAAACACAATAGTCAAATAAGTGGTAAATAAATATATATTTTTTCCCCATTGTGTCGCCAATTTAGTCGTTGCCAATTCAATGAATACTGCAGTCCCTGACACTGACAATTGGATTGGGGGTAGGTCCCTGCGACAT